>NC_040031.1:22197604-22273420 GCF_000972845.2 Larimichthys crocea | reverse complement strand
ATAGATCAAGATACCAAGTGCCAAATGAATGGCCTCTTTTGGTCACTACAAAAGCTCATTACCATGCAAAGGGGGGTTGGCGGCTGAACATAAACTGATTAAACTCAAATGTCTTTCGTCCCATCTAAAACGCAGAAGAAGTCTGAATATCATGGTAATCTAGCAAATATATACCCCCGAGCTTGCTGTCGTGCTGATCTGAGCACATTCTAAAATGTCTAGATCAGTGGTTCCAACCCTATGGATCGCGACCCCATAAATGGGTCGCCAAGATCACACGGGGCGGTCGCGAAGCCCTCCTGATTTGAGGGTTTAATTTTAATACCCATAATTCTAATAACCATAATAAATTAAATGACACAAGCATTTTCATTACATGTAGATATGAAAGCAACAACATTGAGTACAACCTTAAACATTTATTTCTGTTTAAAGTAGCCTAACTAAAGGGACTAAAATTATTTTTCGCATATCACGTCACTGCCCTCTCGTGCAGTCGCCGTTGCCTAGCAACTTACTGAGCTTAAGGGGAAAGATGGCTACGCGCAGTTGGAGAGACTGCGGGGAGATGTGTCAAAAAAAGAAAGAGAGGATACAGAATTTTATAGAGTTTGGGTTCGTAGAAGCAATGGATAAAGTTCGAGCTGAATGTAATTTTTGCCTGACAAACTGGCGAACGACGTACCTGTCCGAGACGGCTTCAGCGCTTTGGTCCCACAAAACAAAGGCACGCAACAGCTGGATGTGCACAGCGACTTTCGTTTGGCTGTTACCAAGTCACGCCAGAACATCGAATCACTGGCTCAGGAAATACAGTGGCAGAGCTCACATTAAAAGCTAGGTTGCCTGGCCTAAGTTGTGTGTCACAGTCATATGAAAACAAGATAAAAAAGAAGTGGAGTTGGTTAACTTATTTGTTCCTCATTTCTGTGTTGTTGCTTGGGTTAAGTTGTGTTTACACACAGTCAAATGACAAGGAGATTATAAAAAAAACCCAGTGGAAATTAATAGGCTACTGTGGTAATATTAAAAATTATTCTGATGTTCTGTGTTGTTATTTGGAAGTATATTGCTTTTATTTGACCTATTTACTTTGGAAGAAGCGTGTTTTATTAATGATTAAGGCCATCGGGGGGGGGGGGGGGGGGGTGGGGGGGATCACCAAAGCTTACAATGGTAAAAATATGGTCTACGGCTGGTCTAGATGACCAGTCGGCTTGGCAACCCCAGAGTCCTTTGATTGGCTAGAATATGTCAGAGTACATCCACGATTGGTTGAAAAAGAAAATATCCCACCTAGTAACGTTTGTCTGTTCGTTACTGCACTTTCAGCCTGCCCGACACTATTTTTTTTGATTGTGTGACGTAGAACAACGAGGGAATGTTGGACAGACACAAACCGTATATCTCTGTCTTTTATTGGAATCTCAGGAAAACGGTGAAACAACCACATCTCTCTACAAACCCGTTTCAGATATATTCACAGATATGTAAAACTAAGAGGCGATTAGGCGGACGCCCAATCCGTCCCCAGACGGTTTAAATAGCTCCAGAAGCATGGAACCTTTCTTGGATACAGAACGAAAGCAAACAATAAAGTTTTTACATTTTCCCCTAAAAAACAGGACAAATTGGTGTCCCAGGATAGATTTTCTTTCCCTGGGACAGCGTGATGCAGAAAGAGAACAATTTTGGGAAAAAGGGACAGGTGGCAACACTAGACTCAAATATAATGCCATAAAGCAGTTCTTCCTCCTTTCAGGTGGGTGGCAACAAATGACATTATGTTAGTGCTCAGAAAACGTAGGTGCTGATTGGCCGAAAAAGGCGTCCTCTGCGTCTGTGCTCGATTGCTCGCGCTCAACATTTGTCACAGAAATTGAATTTGAACGGGAGAATAAATTTGGAAGTGAGATTGAATTGGAGAAGAATTGTGAACTGAATTAACTTTGAGAACTGAAATTTGAAACTGTGAGAACTGATTGATTGTGAGAAGGAATTTGGAATGTGGAGAACTGAATTGAGAACTTTGATGGAAACTGATTATTAGAATTGTGAGAACTGAATTAGAATGTTGATGTAGAACTGAATTTAAATTGTGAGAACTGAATCTGGAAACTGATTGAATGAGAATGAATTATGTAAATTGTGAGAACTGAATTTGAATTGTGAGAACTGAATCTGAACTGTGAAGAACTGAAATTTGAAACTTGAATTGAGAACTGAATTTGAAACTTTGTGAGAACTGAATTAGAACTGTGAGAACTGAATTTGAAAACTGTGAGAACTGAATTGAATTGTGAGAACTGTAATTTGAACTGTGAGAACTGAATTAGAATGTGTGAAGAACGATTAGAACTTGGAGAACTGAAATTTGAATTGTGAGAACTGAATTTGAATGTGTGAGAACTGAATTAGAACTGATGGAGAACTGAATTTGAAACTGTGAGACACTGAATTAGGAATTGTGAGAACTGAATTAGAACTGTAGAAGATGAATTTGAACTGTGGAGAACTGAATTTGAACTTTGAGAACTGAATTTGAACTTGTGAGAACTGAATTTGAACTGTAGAAATGAATTTAAACTGTGAGAACTGATTTGAACTGTGGAGAACTGAATTTGACTGTGGAGAACTGAATTTGAATTGTGAAATGAATTTGAACTGTGGAGAACTGAATTTGAATTGTGAAGAACTGAATTGAATTGTGAGAATTAATTTGAATTGTGAGAACTGAATTTTGAATTGTGAAACGAATTGGATTGTGAGAATTAATTTGAATGTGGAGAACTGAATTTGAATTGTGAGAACTGAATTTGAATTGGAGAAAGAATTGAGATTGTGAGAACGAATTTGAATTGTGAGAAATGAATGTTCAGTGTCCAAACTAATAATTTTAATTTCAACATTAACAATCAGATTCAGTTTTTTAATGCAATGATTTAAATTGAACAATACACATTCAATTATGTGATTTCAATTCAGTTTTAATGCAATTATTCAAGTTAAGCAATTCAAATATAAATGATTCAGATTCAGTTTCTGGCACATATTTCAGCCCATACTCATTGTTTCAATTTCAATACACTGAGGCCTAAGTTTAGACACGAGAGAGAACGATAAGGACACAAAATAACTGAGGTAAGCAGCTAAATGTATACTTAAATGTCTAAACAAAAAGAGAAAGAAAACAATTTTAATTGCAGCTTGTAATATGTTGCAGTTTTTTTCACGGTTCATTGATGGTCAAGTTTAAAATTCAAGTTTGATGAACTCACACCAAGATATCCAACAGTAGTTGGATATCATTATCTTAGTTTATAGAAAAGTAGGTGCATGGTATATTTATTTAATGTTTCTAGTTAACGCGTGATCTTCTGGGTGGGGCTAAATAAAAAGAACTTCACTTTTGTCGGGTTCACATACACGATATACATATCATGATATAAAGATAGAAATGGTGAATGGAATTGGTCCAAGCACAGAACCTTGTGGACCTCTGACCAGGTTCATTAACTTCAGTTGCTTATGGAGGATTTATACAGTATTTAACAAACTAAGACGGATCTGATAAATTGAACAAGTTTGTGCAGTTAATTTAATGCCAATTAAATGGTCAGGTCTCTGTAATAGGATGTGATGGTCAGTGGTGTCAAATACGCAGGATATAGCAAGATATAACAAGACAAGTACGGTATAGAGGAGAGCCATGTCTGATGCAATAAAATGTCATTCGTAACTGTCACCAGCACTGTCTCTGTGCTCTGATGCACTGACTGAAATAAGCTGTTATTAAAGTTGAAGAAATTAACACAACTAGTTGGTGACTGGTTTTCTCAAAGATCCAAGAAGAGATGTTTGATTACAGCTACTTTTAAAGGATGTGGGTACATATCCTGATGATAAAGACGGAATCATCATATCAAGTAAAGACATGATAACTAGACAAGGTAAAAGTTCCTTGAGCAGCCTAGATAGTTGGTGAAGGTTGATGTGAGAAAAAGTTTCTCAGGACTTTTCTCTAAGGTTCCTCTGTTTGAGATAAATTGGTACCTGTTGAGGGCAGGAGGTTAGTGGTGATGATTCGCGATCATCCAGATCTTTAACCCCAATCCTCTAACTGACCGGGATCATAGTCATAAGTCCATTAACCTGGTCTTCACTGTCCTACATCCGTCAACAGCGGTCAAGTATGCAAATTAAAACGATAAATTGCGTCATCACTCCCTTCTCTTTAACCTGTACAATCTCATCACAACATGCCTCGCTATTATTGTTGACAAAGAATTGTTTACACTGCTAGAATAGCTCAGGAATCGGGACTCAGATGAGCGACTGCGGATCAGCATAACTTCCTGCAGAGCAGACTCAGACTGCAGTAGCGCAGAACTGGTCTTAGATTCAGATCCATCGAGTAATTCCGTACAGAGCCAGAAACATCCGAGAATCAAAAGAATCAAAAAACACAAAAGACTCAGGAGACGCGGCGGATCGCTCACCGATTCAGCAGACTCAAATGACTCAGGCAACTCAGCGGATCAGTGTGTCTTCCTGCAGAACTCAGACCAGAAGCACAGACCCGGAATTAGATTCAGACGCATTGAGTAAATCCGTACAGAGAATTAAAGAACCAAAAGACTCAGGAGACTCAGGAGACCCGCAGTTCGCTAGCAGACCCAGAAGATTCACTGATTCAACTAAGTCGACTGTCTTTTCCTCCATACAGCGTGAAACGAGAGATTCAGACTCGATGGACTTCGCAGAGTTGTGTCGTCAAAAGACTTCCTCCAGCAAATGTAAGAAGATAATACAGCAATGAACAAGATGATAGAAACTTTATTTAAAACACACACACGTTTTATGGAGCTGGGGCTAATATAGCCATAGGCTAAAAACAATGTAAGAGGGACGTAACGTAATTAATGTCATTTTAACTGCAACATTATATTTCATCATATAATATGGCCTTATCGCTGCACCTGATTTAACACAATTAAGTGTTAATAAACTTTAGAAGCTAGGATAATATAGCCAACACTGTGAGAGAAGCATTTTATTTGCAGCTTATGTATTAGCACAATCTGTTTGCAATAATTATTGAGTTATATTTCCACATTCTATAAGCAATTTACTGTATTACAGTTGAATGAGTGATGCTGACTGTGAATTATGAGAACATAATGTATTTGTGTCAGATGTCTATAATGCAGCTAAATAAAAAGAAGATGAAAATGCAAAGTTTTATTTCCTGCATCAAAATTTCAAATGCACAAACAGTAGCCCTCCTCGTATAATAGCTCTCAAATTTGAATTTATTTAGCGTATTTGTACAGTAGTCTAAGACAGGCAGGCTTGTGTTTCACTGGTAGAACTTATATGCTTATGGACAAATGACTCAAATGACTCATAAGATCCGGATCTGTGTAGTGACTACAGGAGGTGGTGAATTTTATATCTAATAATTATAATTGTATCATTAAATGTGAACTATCAACAAGATTATCTATATGGAAGGGGCTAAAGGTAGCAAACGAGTCCTCTGTTATTTTGTAGCATGACATTGAATTAAACACAGATGAAATCACTTCTTCAAATTTAACTGCAGCACTATCAGATAGACATCTATTATAGAGTCTTTGCCTAAAGGCTTGTAGCCCTATAATAGGAATTCAAAGGTTATTAAATATTGGTCAGATAAAAAGGATTCTTTAGAAATACTATGAAATGTTCAATTTCAATGTCATATGACAGAACAAGGTCAAGGGTGTGGTTAAATGGCCTCAGCTAAGGCATAACTCACAACCTTTAGGAAGGGAATTCTTCTGAGCTGGATCGGTTTAGTGGAAGGCAGCAAATTAACAGGCAGACAAGTCACCCACCAGAGGAACGGAGAAAGATTGCATCCATGTGCGAAATCCAAATTATTTAACTGCCAAGTAAATACAAGCAAATAGCCAGTAAATCCCAGGGGCATGGGCAGTGTGCATCCCTCCCCGAAACAGGCAGCCAACCTTCGTTCAGCACCATCCTGTACAATAGAAAGCTACCAAAATTCTTGAAGGCCAGTCGGATTCCTTTGATACTTAAGATGAATGACGCCCAAAGTCTGTCTAGTCTGCTTCAGTGATGCTGAGAGCCTTCTTTGATGTGATAAACACTGAATGGAAGATGCAAGCCAAGTGCCCCAAAGGCAGCAAGCTTTCAGTAGGTTACCAAGTTACCAAGAAAATGTCATATCATGCCATGCCATGTCATGTCATAGTCATAGAAGTCCAGGAGCATAGACGCTTAGGTGTTGCTGTGGCTTAGGAGGTAGAGCACGTCTCTGGTTCGATACCTGGCTGCCTTAGTCCCATCATAGTGTCTTTAGGAAAATACTAAACCCCAAATTGCTCCTGATAGCTATGTCATCGGTTTGTTAGTGCATGCATGTGTGAGTTTATTGTCATGGTGAGCACTTTGGATAAGTAGTGCCACATTGCTCCTGGTGGAGCTTTGAGTGGTTAGTCAACCATAATAAGGTCAGATAAAGATAAAGCGCATCAAATGAACAACAAGTGAGCGGGGAGAGAAAGCGACAGTGAATATCGTCTAGCTGAATGAATATAGGGGAAACACTGCAGTATGCATTACAAATATTTTTGATGTATTTCAAGCTTCTGAACTTCAGCACTCATTTAATTGCATGAGTCAATAGGTACTGCATAGTAATTAGTGAATCTGCACACACGGACAATGGCGGTTGAGTTGAATGCATGGCTGGGAAAGAAAACATAGCTTTTTCACCCTGGGAGTCAGAACAGAACAGAAATGATTTCATGGTTGAAATAAGAAAGTACTGTAATGGTTTTTTGTCTGCTTCTACCAGTCCATGCTGCTTTCATGACACAAGAGAGTTTTACAAATCACTGCACGTTTGGCCACATTACCCTTTACTCCTTTTATTAGTCCCCAGCTATCTGCCTATCCTTTTTCTGCGTGTAATACTCATTCTGGTTTAAAGACTTGATAAGTGTGCCTGACTGATATAGTGTTCATATACCTCCCATCAGAAAATTGAATCTAAATAAGATTTCCTTTTCACCATGAGAGTCCCATTTGTGTTGCGTATGATACACATGGTCGGGTTGCGCAGCGAAGATGTTGTAGATGTGGTCCTTTAATTAAAAGGCAGTGTTATGCTGCTCTCTATCTCTGCAAGTTTGTCTTTTTACCAGACTACCCTGTTGCCAGACTGCTCCATCAGTTATTTCCTTCCCACAGAAGTGAAGAAATTGCTGATAGGAGAGCTGTCCTCCTGCTCAGCCAAATCAAATTTGTTATGAAGAAGTGCAGATGGGATTTAATCCCATTTTAGTGGCCAAGCTTTTATTACCAAACAAGGCACTGTGCTACCTGACGTGGCAGACAGGTGAAATGATGTGGGCTTTATTTACTCTTTGTTAACTGATTTCACATTGACCTCTGTTAATAAGTGTGATCTCATTTTGTAAGCAGGGTGAGGCCATGGTTTAACAAGCTCTGATTGGATTGCAATGGATTGTTTAATGTCTCATCAATAAAGGGAAATGACCTGCTTCTACCTGATTGGCTGCTACATTAAAACCTGCTGTGACTGTTCTCCAACAGTGAAAGGCTTCAGTCATTCATCATACAAGTGTGTTTGTGAGTTTTTTTCTTTCTTTCTTAGAGCACATCACCAAAGACAACACATGTTTTATCAGAAAGTCTTACAAGCATTGCAGATTGTATGAGTTGCCTGTGAGATGTGGGACCTTTTGCATCGGTTTTTCATGTACACACGTGATATTTTCTGCTTCCAAAATATGTTGCGGTATTTGTTGTATGAAACAGGTGTGGGTGTCTCTCCTTATTGCATGTGCATTAATATTTCTGAATAGGTGGAGTTGAACTGTGGACTGAGTAAACAAGCCAATATATCTGTATTTGGTATTCTCTCTGTGTCTCTGTGGGGCTCAGTCCAATGACCTGACTGCATAATGAGTTTATGTCTTCATCAGGTACTAAATTCACACAGGTTGAGTACAAACTGAATGATAGCCACAGTGCACATTTGTCCAGCACACCAGGGCCAGGTTCACATTTTTACAAAGGCTTGATTTATTGTAAGTAGTTGTTGAGGTTTAGCTTTAAGAGTCGAGTCTAGTCATACCACCATCCTTGTAGTTTGTATAAATTGTTACGGCCAGCCATTTTGTGTTTTGTTTGTTTTTTTCTGGACAGAGTGTGACCTCCTGTCTTTGTGAGCCTCTTTTCCTCAGTGCTGATCAACCACAGCTAATTCCAATCGAGTTAATCAGGGTGTGGCCTGTTTAAGATCCTCCTCTACACACACGCAGAGTTCCCTGTGCTTTGGTTGTTTGGTTCGTCTTCTAACTGACAATTTGCTTCCTTGTTTAGTCTTGTCACTAGTCACTTTTGTATGTTATCACCCTTGATTTAATAGTCACTGTTAAGACTGAGGCAGTAGGAGTGAGTTTTCTTATGGTACTTTTCTGTCCTGTTTTTTGTGAGCATAAGAAGTTAGGTTTAGTAATTGTCTTTTTGTTGTTGGTTTTGGTAGCTTTGGTAGAGTTTAGGTAGCTTCCCTTAAAAAGCTAGCGCTATTTTTCCAGTTTGTGTTTATTGTATTGTATTCATAGCAGTAATAAACTGCATGTGTTTCTGACTATAAACGAATGTGGAATCCTATTTTGTGTTACACTCCTCACACCCTAGACAGGGACGAAACGTAATTTTAGGGTCTCGTCCGGGATATCTTTCCCCCAAGAATTTGGAGTTCTGTGTCTTTTGTTGGTAGCTTTTGTTTTGTGTATGTAGGCTAGTATGGCTGAATCTTTTGACATGGACAGGTTTGCACAGCCCCCCTTCACTTGATAAATTGAATAGATCCACAAAAGCTGACTTCTTTTTCATTGTCAAGATTTTTGATATCTCCATGTCTTGTCAAGCCGTAAGTGAAAACACTTTTACAAATGCTTAGCTTAGACTAAGTAGGAGCTGAGGTTTAGTTTTAGGAGTCAAGTCTATATTAACAGTTGTACTACCTTCCTTGTAGTTTGGAAAACAATATTCTGTATATATAAATAAATGCAGTATATACACTGTATGGAAAAACTGTGTGTATACAGTCCCCACCACAAGTATTGGAACAGTGAGGCCAATTCCTTTATTTTTGCTGTAGACTGAAAACATTTGGGTTTGACATCAAAAGATGAATATGAGACGAAAGATCAAGATTTCAGCTTTTATTTCCAGGTATTTACATCTTGCTCTGATACACAAAGTAGAAGATAGCAGCTTTTGTTTGAACCCACACATTTTTCATGGGAGCAAAAGTATTGGAACATGTGACTGACAGGTATGTTTTGTTGCCCACAAGCCAACTTCAAACAATAACTCGCACTGAATGTCTACACTCATTTTCAGATTTGGGTTTTGTCTGTGCATTTATAATTAGAGATGTAACCGACATGAAAACCAAAAAGCTGTCTATGGACGAAAATCAAGCAATTGTGAAGCTGAGAGAAGATGGAAGTCAATCATGGCCATTGCACAAACACTGGCCATAGCCAGTACAAGCATTTGGAATGTCCTGAAGGAGAAAGAAACCACTGGTGTACCAGTAACAGACATTGAACAGGTAGACTGAGGAAAACAGCAGCAGTGGACAACAGAAACATTGTGAGATCTCTAAAGAAAGACCCTAAAACAACTCTTAGTGGTATCAGCAACAACCTCCAGAGGGCAGGAGTGAAGGTATCACATTCTACTATTCACAGAAGACTTCATGAACAAAAGTACAGAGGCTACACAAGAAGATGTAAACCACTCATTAGCAAGAAGAATTGGAAGGTCAGGCTGGAATTTGCCAAAAAGTACAAAGACTAGCCTCAAAAACTCTGGGGCAAACTTTTATGGACTGATGAGACAAAGATGAACATTTATCAAAGTGATGGAAAGACTAAAGTTTGGAGAAAGAAACCAAAACATACAAGCTCATCTTCTCTCAGCTTCACAATTGCTTGATTTTCATCCATAGACAGCTTTTTGGTTTTCATGTTGGTTACATCTCTAACTATAAATGCACAGGCAAAACCCAAATCTGAAAATGAGTGTAGACATTCAGTGCGAGTTATTGTTTGAAGTTGGCTTGTGGGCAACAAAACACACCTGTCAGTCACATGTTCCAATACTTTTGCTCCCATGAAAAATGTGTGGGTTCAAACAAAAGCTGCTATCTTCTACTTTGTGTATCAGAGCAAGATGTAAATACCTGGAAATAAAAGCTGAAATCTTGATCTTTCGTCTCATATTCATCTTTTGATGTCAAACCCAAATGTTTTCAGTCTACAGCAAAAATAAAGCAATTGGCCTCACTGTTCCAATACTTTTGGAGGGGACTGTATATTTCATTTCATTTGGAGTGGATCTTAAATGTAAATTTGTTCTGCTTCTCTTTTGTAACATACAAATGTTACATCCACACAATTTCACAGAGAAAAATAGTGACATGTAAAGTAATTGCAGTATGCAGTAAAGTAATTCTGCAAGTGTCAGGATCCTGAAGCAAAACAGTCAGAAAGGAAGGCAAATCATCAGGAGAATGACTCACAATTATTAAAACACAATAATCAATAACATAATTTGAATTAACTGACTTTTGTGTGTGTGTGTGTGTGTGTGTGTGTGTGTGTGTGTGTGCGCACATCCATACTTCTATTCGATATATTCCTGTATTTTTATCACCTGTAGAGGTGAAGTTAAAGTTGTGTGTTGAGGGAATCTATGCTGTGAAAGCAATTTGAGATTAGACCTGTGGGTGGCTGCCATTTACACCAACCACACATGTAATTGAGGTTGCCCTCAGGCTTACAGTGTCAAGTCAAGGCAGCCAAGCTGCACACACTCTCCCAGGATTCAGTCTAACTGTGGCTGTAGTAACAGCTCTGCATACAGGAGCAATGGTCTCTCCCAGTGCTGGAAAGTCAAAAAGATACACCACATGATCTGAATTCACATACATGTTCATATCATCGATGTTACTAACCATATAAATAAATCTGTTTTTCTTAACTCTGACATATTGTCACCAAGTAGAACACGTTCGCTAACATTAACAGGAACATCCAGTTTGTGTCCATCTGATGGAAGTATTTCCAGCATTCAATCTGCTGATATTTCTGGTTTGCTTAAAACAAAACCTCTCACTCTTTAGCTGCTAAATGCTCCACAGTGTTCTATGTTATGTCTGTGTGTTGTTTGATGCTGTGCAGGTAGAATACAGTGGATTCGGCAGAGCCTTGTGCTGGGAGGGCAGCAGGTCTTCAACCCATACAAACCAAACCACAATAATGAGCTAAAAGAGACCTAAAGGCTTTGCAGTGCTTAAGGAAAACACAGGTCAATGCCTTCGGTTCTTTGAAGAATCTAACATACTGGACCTTTTAAGTTGGCGGCTGTGGCTCAGGAGATAGAGCGGGTCGTCCTCCCTGTAAGTCGCTTTGGATAAAAACGTCAGCTAAAAGACTTGTAAATGTAAATGCAAGTTCCTGCAGTGGACAAAGGCACAATCGTATCACACAATTGACATTAAACAAGTTGATTTGTACAGGAAGCAGGTTAAAACAATATTATTTCACATTTTGAGGACCTAGTGACAGATTACAAGTCTTCACAGAGGTCTGTGTGACAGCAGTTGTGGACTGTACTTACATCACGTCTTTCTAGTCTAGCGACCACTCACAGCACTTTTACTAAACATCAAATTCACCCATTCATACACTGATGGCAGAGGCTGCCATTCAAGGCGTCAACTCCTCACCACATAGTAACTAATCACATTGACACAGCGATGGCACAGCCTTCAGGAACAATTTCTTTATGTATCTTCCCTCTGCCAAACATCCAGATGATGCAGGAACTGGCCTTCTTCATACATTCTCTTTTAGTGGTAAAAGGACTGCATCTTTTTACACTTTCTTTCACATCATGGCACTGGGAGTCAGTGGCTCTAATCTGACCAAAGCCCCAGTGTGATAATCAATAGCCATTTACTGGTCCAAAGTGTTTAATAGCGTGGGCTGGTGATTGAGTTGAACCCCAGGCTTAGTAGGGGTCAAGTCAAAGAACCAAAGGCATTGACCAGCTACTGATGGTTAAGAATGGCCATAGAGACTGAATGAATAATGTCAGAATGTTCTATACTGTTCAAAGGAGTGCAGCTGTGTAGGAGCTGAGAAAAGTTGATTATAGCAAAGATTCCAGAGTTTTGATGCCATACATGTTTGATTGGACCACCTCCACTGCCTTAGGGGGTGGTGAAACACCTGACGCCAGCACGGTGCAGAGGCAAAAAATCTGCCCCCAATGGACCATCATTGATGGCTGAAAAAAATAGTACATTGCAAATGTCATCTTTGGTGAGGAGAGCCGTTGCCAGGTCTTGTTTGATGTCAGTGAAAATATCAGATGCTAGAGGTGGCCATGTGCACTGAATCGTCCAGGTAGGAAAGCTCGGCTGGAGGAGAGGGGGAACACATGAATTAGCCTCTCATCACACTGTGTGTGTTTGCATTGTGGTCATTATGGTGGTAATAATTGTTGGCATGAAAACAGTGTTATGTTTCATGGTTACTTTGGTCATCATTAAAAACTTATTAATAGATAAATGAATCAATGTTCAATGAACAATGAAATATGTCAGTTGCATTGACACCTCTTCGTATTAATATATAAGTTTATAGAATGATAACAGGAGTTTTCTGTAGCTATACTTAACATTGGGTTTCTAATACTTTTGACATATTATATGTCATATAATATTATATAGAGTATGTCCTCTTCAGATAAAGGGGAAGACATTTGTTTAGACTGCGGCCGCCTGAACAGAATTTGCAGCATATTTATAAAACAGCCATAAGCTGCCTGGTGTTATGGCCTTTATTTGCTCATGCAGAGCAAAAATCCACACAGTAAACTGCCAAACAACGACATCAACATCACTACGGCAAAGAGATACAGTGAGATCTTTAGCACACCACAGCTCTCACTATATCAACCAGCATCATAAACTGTCAGCAATTAAAGTATATATATATATATATATCATGCTAATATTAGCTAAACAAACCCAAAGAGTTTCTTCATTCTTCGTCACTCCTGCAAACACAAATAAGACAGTAGAATACACACTGGTGATCTGCCTTAACACCGCTGTGCACCAGATCACAAATATTCAAGCCAGGCTCTTTACCCAGCAGCAGGCCTGTGGTACCATAAAACCATGTTCAATGCTGTATGTAGAACAATCATGTCTTAATGTATAAATATATACATTATAGTTGTATGAACGTATAGAATAATGTGTAAGGAAAATCAGGCGCGCAGATAGGTTTGAGAAACTGGGGGGGACGAAGCTCATGAAAATCATTACAAATTATTAACTGTCATCACACACAGAAACCCCCTCACAAAAATGCTAAACTCGTTTTAAAAAATGCTGAGAAACTGGGTGGGCTACGTGCGTTTAGTCAGTCCTTGTTAAACAGTAGGCCTATGCTCGTGCGTGGCGAGGAAAGTCAGATTAACATTAAAACGGCATTACGTTATTAATGTCCAACGAGGTATTTACATGTAGGCTACAGGCTACGCGGAGACAGAAGGCGAAAGTTTGTCTCTTGCCTCGTACGATTTTACTTTCACGAGAGGACATTGCTTCGAGACTCTCAGAAATGCAATGTGGTGTGATGAAGTATATATTTAAAAAGTACAATTTACTTACAGAAGTGACTTTTTGAAAAAATGACGCAATAGTCTTTTGCTTTTTTGTTGTCCTTCTCATCATGCCATGCCGTGCTGAACGTGCAGCTAGCTGTCCAAGTGATCAGTTGGTAACCGTGGCAACCAAAGTCGACGACGACTCCACACTCTTTGCTGCACAGTCCAAACGAGTCACTTGCTTGATGCGTACGCGTTGTTACACACAACGCATGCACATCAGCACACACCTCAGTAAACCAAATATTATGTTAATTCATATTTTGGTTTCCTCGTGATGCTTGAATCAGAAGATTTGAAGAAGACAAAGTTTAAAAAAAAAAAAAAAAAAAAAAAAAAACGTTAAGCTACATAAAAGTGGGTGGGACGGATCTACGGTCATTCAAAAGTGGGTGTGTCATGACACACCTGACACACCCACTATCTGCGCCCCTGAGGAAAATCAAAGTTAATGATGATAGTGCATTGCATAATGAATGAATTCATTCAATAATCAACCTACCGCATAACAATTGTGGCCATGCGCCACAGGAAATGGCATGCTATGAGTCTACATTTCAAAATAAAAGTTCATTTAATGGCTTTTAATTACCCTGGCAGGCTCAATCTACATTTGTTTTCCAGCAAACTGTGAAGTGTTCACTAGAAATCACTAAAACATTTAAATGCCCAGAAAAAAAACCCTCAATGACGTGACCTCTGTCTTCCGTGGGAGTTCCAGCCTGCGCTGTGAGCGCACTTAATGAAAGAAAGAATTCCGTTTTGCTTTTGTAGCTGAAAAAGCTGTTGGCATTTACAAATTGAAGGTGATAAAATCTGTGTAAAGTAAACACTAATTGGGTCATCTCTCCATGCAGTGAACTAATTGCAGCATTCTAGTTCTTAATTGTGGAATTGTCAGAGTGCATTTGGAATGCTAATGCAGCGGAGACAGCTGGTGAGAGAGAGAGGGGATGAGTCTTCTGGGACCAAATCCAAATCCACCCATGGCTCTCTCCTCCTTTCTCCCTCTCTCTCTCCCTCTGTATTGGCTGAGCAGTTCAGGTAGGAGAATGGAGATGGGAGTGATCCTGCATGGTGCTGTGATTATCTCCAGGCTCCATCCTTCTTCCTCCTCGTCCTCCTCCGTCTCTCACGCTCTGCCATGATCAGACCGCCAGCCCACCAAGAGTGAGCTGTGTAATCGCTTAGGTGTCATTTAACCCCATTACTGTAAGTCACACATGCGTTTCAAAAAGAGGGGGATCCTCTCACAGTAATCATTAAGTATAATTAAATTGGTCATGGTTACATGGCAAATGATCATGGCCTAGCCCCGACCCTCAGCCTTCTCAGACAGACATGCATCAGCATTTTGGTGTTTGTTGACTCTAGTAATTTGTTGTGCTCAGTGGATTTTTAATTATCTTTTAAACACATTGTGCACTTGATGATGAGATTCTAAAAAATGACCAAAACAATGACTAATACTTTTTATTTGACAAAAATCTGATTACTGTTTTAACCTCATGAAGAACTGTGTCTGTCTGTGGTGACTGAGAAGGTTTTAAAAAATCAGGATTATGTTCTGTTATCATAGACCTGTTTGGACTTTACAATTATGAGGATGTGCACTGCAGCAGAGGAAGAAAACTCATTGCTATGAACACTTAAAAGGTTATAATAGGTTCAGTATTTAGAAATAAAGCTGCCTGCTGGTACTAGTGGCACTAGTTTAATTGTAATCACTTACCATTGATTTACAATCAACAGCTGTGGCTACCAAAAGTCACACATTCTCCAGTGATGTGGCATTGAGGTGTCAGGTATAGTAGCAGTAAAAATGCTAATGTAGACTACATCAAATCTACATCAAAATATACGTGTGTGTGTGTGTGTGTGTGTGTGTGTATGTGTGTGTGTGGTTAGCTTCATTCTTAACTCTGTTAGTGAAAAGTGAAAAACATTTTTATTTGTGTCAGTCTGCACCTCTCAGCTGTCACAGACTGAAACTCAGTCAGACTGATCACCAGCATATTGATCACAGAGCATGCTAAATGTTAGCAGCATTAGATGAACAGCCATAAACACAAAGGCACAGTGTGAACTGTCTTACCTTACCTTACACATACCTTTTTCTTCAGGCAGCTTCTGTTCAGAAACCTCTAACCGGAGGTGATCTGACCAGATCACACCATGATGACAACATTCCTTCAACACTTACATTCACAATGTGTGCATGTTTTATTATAACAGATTTAATGTGATACATGAAGCCATACAGAACAATGAGAGGAGAACAGAGCTATCAGAAGCTGATATAGAAAACTCTTAAAGATCATGAAATGGACAAAGTGATCTCACATCTGCTCGTACAATAAATCGCAGTAAATAAAGCAGAGTATCTATCCGGTAAGGACATTTACAGATATTGTAGGCACCTTCTGCTGCTTTCACATATATGTACGGGATGAATCTGGATTTCTTACATCAGAATCAGAATCACTTTTATTCGCCAGGTATATGAACACACACTAGGAATTTGCTTCCGGTTATACTTTGCTCTCTTGGTACAGGCATCAAACATATATAGACACAGGCACAGTTAAAAACAAAACAGAGGACTTGACAGGTAAACATAGACATAAACAAGAACAAAGACAAAAGCTATGTACATGTAAAAAGGTAAATGTATATATATACATAAATATCTATGTGTATAGACAAGGAAGATTTCTTTTCAATGCAATGGTGACATATGTGCAAGGATGAAATAATAAATATAAATATACAGTGTGCACAGTATGACAGTATGAGTGAAGATGATATTTACATACAGTAGATCATTTGTAATTTACAGATATTATACAGCTGATTTTACTGACATTTAAGTCCGGTTTTAGCAGTTCATCACAGAGACAGCCTGAGGGAAAAAACTGATCATGTGTCTGGATGTTTTGGCATGCAGAGCTCTGTAGCGCCTCCCAGAGGGGAGAGGTTTAAACAGGTTGTGACCAGGGTGTGATGGTCTGTAGAGATGTTACCTGCCCGTTTCCTGACTCTGGACAGGTACAGGTCCTGGATGGAGGGCAGACTGAAACCAATCATTTTCTCTGCAAGTCTGTTCTTTTCCTGTTTGGTGGATCCAAACCAAACAGAGATTGAAGAGCAGAGAACAGAATGATGGCAGAGTAGAACTGTGTCAGCAGCTCCGTCTGCAGGTTGAGCTTCCTAAGCTGGCACAGGAAGAACAACCTCTGCTGGGCCTTTTTGAGGATAGTGACTGTGTTGGTCTCCCACTTCAGGTCCTGGGAGATCGTGGAGCCCAGAAACCTGAAGGTTTCAACAGCAGACACAGTGTTGTTGGTGATGGTGATTGGTGGCAGAGTGGTGGGGCTCCTCCTAAAGTCCACTGTCATCTCCACAGTTTTGAGTGTGTTTAGCTCCAGATTGTTCTGACCACACCAGCAGACCAGCCGTTCAACCTCCCTGTATGCAGACTCGTCATCGCCCTGGATGAGGCCGATAACTGCTGTGTCGTCTGCAAACTTCAGGAGCTTAACAGACGAGTCTCTTGAGGTGCAGTCATTGGTGAAAAGGGAGAAGAGCAGTGACTTTGAATGTGTCAGATCTGCAGTAGAACACATTCAGCTTATCAGCCAGTTGATGGTGCACTACAGTGTTATGTGTGTTGCATGTTACAGGTACAGGGCATCACATAGTGTCAACACCATGCATGTTGAGCACTCAGCTTTTATATATAATGCTGTGTAAAAAGTGACACATTCACACTTTTACACAATTAAAAAAAAACAACATCATCATTTTGCATAATTTAATTGTAAAATATTTTCCAATCCATCTTGATTTTGAGTGATTTCCTGTTCCTATCAGCCGGCCCTTAGTGTCAGGATTCTCATTTCATCTAAAATGACAGAAACAGAATCTGATTGCGGCGATTTCAGCTCATCTCTGTGTTGTGTGTGGTGGCAATAATGGTTTCTCTCAGGGATGTCAACCGTGTAACAGTTGATGAAACAGTTTGTCAGATGTGACACCATCTTTCTATTTCAGACACGGCCCAGTAAGATAGATTCATCTCCCCACCACAGCGGAGTGTCACCACGAGAGAAACAGTGGCACACAATAATGTCTTTTTTCACCTCTGCTGTGATTACTACCTGAATGAAAGGGAAACTGTGAGCTCCATTTATCCTCTTGATTCAATATCACAGGCCTGCTTGTTATTCCATTTCTCCAATCATTGCTTTTGTTAGCGAGATTGATCATTTTTAATACCAAAGTCATATTTTGATAAAATGTAGAACTAAAAAGGTGTGAGGCTGTCAAACCTTGAGGGCTGTTTGAGAAATACTAATTATTTTTTGACTCTGAGGTGGGGGTTCACAGGAGGTGAGAGCTTCTTAACAATGTATTTTTGTGGCCCTCAGCAGCTCTCATGTTGAGCCTTTTACCTTTTGAATAAGTCTCTGTCAGCCGTGCACTAATGCTGAGTTAATATAGATTTCCGTACAAGAATTGGACCAGATTGAAGTGTGGATGATGACTTCTAATTTCTTGCCTGTGTTCACACCAGTGAGAGTGGCTCATGTTCACGGTCACTTTAGTCTTTGCTCAGAATTGTAGAAATAGATATACAGACAGATAGATTGGCTGGTGGATCGTGGCTGCTGCTGTGGTCCTGCATGACGTCCACTACACATATTATTACTGTCATTATTGTTACCATATCTCCATTACAGTTTATAGTTAGTTAATGATTTGCTGCTACTGTACATCTGTGTCTCTCTATCTCTATCACAGGTTCCACTGCTACTGTAATCATTTTATCATTCATTGTAATTCATTGTCATTTTATCAGTCATTGTAATTCATTGTCATTTTATCAGTCATTGTAATTCATTGTCATTTTATCATTCATTGTAATTCATTGTCATTTTATCATTCATTGTAATTCATTGTCATTTTATCATTCATTGTAATTCATTGTCATTTTATCATTCATTGTAATTCATTGTCATTTTATCATTCATTGTACAATTGTACAATCAATTGTACAATATGTTTGTGTTGATTTGTTCTGTACACGTGACATCTATTGCACGTCTGTCCGTCCTGGGAGAGGGATCCCTCCTCTGTGGCTCTTCCTGAGGTTTCTTCCACATTTTTTCCCTGTTAAAGGTTTTTTGTGTCACTCGAACCGAGGGTCTAAGGACAGAGGGTGTCACTCCCTGTACAGATTGTAAAGCCCTCTGAGGCATATGTACTTTGTGACTTTGGGCTATACCATTAAGAGTTGATCTGATTTGATTTTGATGATGTTATATGTTTCTGGGCTACCTGTTGTAGCTGGGGGGATTCTGCTTAATGACACACAAGGTCCCTAAAACCTGGAATGCCAATACGGTATGTTGTGATGCTGTTTGTCTCTTTGTTTATTATCTCATACATGTAACGTAAATGTAAAGACAGATAATTATTAATCCTTACGTTTGTTTTAGTTGGTAAAACAAACAAACAAACAAAAACAAAAAAACACCTATTTTTATTTTTATGAGTCTGTTGTGTGTTCATGGTGTCCCTGTCCCTACAGTGGGTAACTTTCTAACATGAAAATATGCTGCATATATTAAAGGTTTATTTTATTTTTTCATGAGTAAAATTTATTTTCATCTGAACTGAGATGTTAGACACTCTGAATTTGTTACACTTTGTCTAATTTTTACTCATTAATCTCATTTTGTTCATAATTTCAAATCCAGTTACAGTGATGTAATTACTGTAACATCACTGCACACTGTTTTGTTCATAACATTTTATTAAACATGGGAGTCTTTTGAGCTGAGGCCTGAGACAGCCTGTCGACCTGTATGTGTTTTCATTGTGTCATGTTCTTCAACCATACTGAAGCTGTTACATAGGTGTATCTGTGATTCACAATCCATGGGAACCTGCAAGATGTCAAAGCAGAAAAACTCTGGTAACATGCATTAATGGGACATGAATATGTATTTCAAGATTTTATTTCTAGATTTAGAATGTATGGACATTCATGTAGAACCTTTAGGGTGTTCATCTGGAATTTTCTCAAAATCAGTGCACAAAAATGTGAAAGGCTCTATTCTGGGCTACTGTCGAAACATGGCAGTCAATAAAGAGACTTGTTCTACGGGAAGCTTCTTATTTGTTTGTTTACATTGTGCCTCTGTGCTAATATAGCTGTGACTGAATTACAACCTGAAGTTATTCTAAAGTTGTGTGAGTAACCAAACATACAAACATACAATAAGAAATACTTGTGAATGAATGAATAGTAAATGGACTGTACTTGTATAGCACCTTTCTAGTATTCCAACCACTCAAAGTGCTTTTACAGTACATATCTCATTCACCCATTCACACACATTCATACACTGATGGCATTGGCTGCCATCAGTGTATGAATGTGTGTGAATGCCAACTGCTCATCAGTTTGATAATGCTGATGACACGGATGGCACAGCCTTCTGGAGCAATTTGGGGTTCAGTATCTTGCCCAAGGACACTTCGACATGCAGACTGGAGGGGATCGAAGTGGACGACCCACTCCACCTCCAAGCCACAGCCGCCCCGCCCCTTGTTAAACAGATATATACGTGGAAATACTTAAATCACTCACAGCAGTCTAGAAGAACAAATGGTTGAAGCTAAACTGTAATAAAATGTCAAACTAAATTAAAACACAACAAGACAATAATGTTGATGTAAAGGCTTTAAGCCAATCAATAGAGGAAGATGAAGATCAAAACTTATTTCCTATCTTGACCAAGTGGCAACCTCTATGGCTGTGAAGTAAAGCCAATGCAGAGGTACCAAAAACTGCAGTTCCTCAAACGTCCACTTGAGGCTGGCTACAGAAGTGAAGAGACTGACGCCTCCATAAGTCTTCACAGCAGAAATAAACATGTTTACACCCTGGACAGTTTTGGTCTCTGTAGCTAATTTCCCCGTTCATGACAACTGTACTGAGGGTGAATTTATATACAACTCACCTGTTCAAATTATATTAAGGCTTAAAGTTATGCAGGATTAAGAGCATGACCACTTTGATTGACAGATGTGATTACAGGTGGCTTTGTTGAGCACCCAGGCGTCATTGGCCCCCCTGTTCTTTTAATCACATCCCGTGTTCTATGATTACATGCACTCTGCTGCATCTGCTAAAGCCTCGCTACGCAAAGCTAACTGTGCAAACCAGTTCGGCTCAAATCAGGACCATCAGCCTCCTGTGTCGCCTGGCACTATTGCTGCTTTCCATTCCGACCAGTAAAAAATGCTTTTGCCTTGTACGACCAAAACCTAAGCTGTTAGATAGAAGCTGCATTACAGCAACTTGAGTACACTTGGATAATGGGTGACAGAAGATATAAAAGATGTCTGATAAGAACTATAAGAAAGAGAGAGACAGAGAGTGACCCTCCAACTACAGAGTGTAGGCAGGGGGAGCATGTCTCTGTATGTCTGAATGCATTTTCTCAATTTGTTAGTTTAAGCAGGGCCATGTCCTAAAATATTTTTGAAACACGTATCAAAGGCTCTTTCTTGTGTAGGATTTGTTTACTGGTTCATACTATTTATAGTTGTTTTTAAATGTTTCCATGGCTTGTTTTTGTATCTTTAATATACAGTACAGTATTGTGACTATGCTTGTGTGAGGTTAATTTTTATTCTCTTGATCAAGTTGTTGGTTTTTAAATGACCTTCATCCAAATCAGATCTTAGTCAAATGAAAAATGTCAGTCAGGTTCTTCAGTGAGGGTCTCCAGCTGCATGAGGATGTCTGCGATGAACAGAATCCTTGTTCCCTCTGATGTTATTGACCACCTGCTGTCTCTGCTTCTCTTCCAGGCCTGAGAATCAGTGGGACATGTCGACCCTGCGCTTTGGACAGCATATCATCAAGGCCTCGGCTGTGTTCCTGCAGACGGAGCTGTCCTTCGCTCTGGTCAACAGGAAGCCTGTGGTGCCCGGACGTATCTTTTCATTACTTACAGGTGAGAGGTGGGCCTGCTGAGCTTAGTATTGTTTGTGGGTTGAAGGTTGTTGGCGTGTTAACACCTGACAGACCCACTGAGTCTGATGAGTGGTCACTTTGTTGAACTTGAGTTTGATAGATACTGCAGATGGATAGAGAGGTTCATGGAGAAATGTACAGATTTCCTGTTCAATCTTTTCTTCTTGGGGCTTTATTTGTAGCTGCCTTTGCAATCTAAACCACAACAGCAGCAGCACGTATCCATGCAAGTAATCCACATTGTCACATCTAGATTGATTTTCTTAGGTCGGCAGAAAAACACAATATGCCTTTTTTTGCAAGTCAGATCTGAACCACATTTGAAGATAGTTCATGATGCAGCATAACTCGTCTGGATGCTCAAATCAGATTTCAAAGTGTCTTTTGAGTCACTCGATCCGGAACACACATCAAATCCAAAACGACAAAAATGACTGGCTGAGTGGAGCCAAGCTGCTATGAGAGGACAACACAGACGCTGAAGTAAACAGCTAGCGTTTTGAGCCCAGTTCTGTAGACAAGCTGTGTCTGCATTCAAAAGCTTCATCACCAGCGTACAAAGTTACAGATGCCAACATCGTTACCATGGCAGCCAATGCCAGTGTGTTGGTGATGTCTGGACACACAAATCTGATCCAATCAGTGTTTAAGGTCTGTCTTAAAGATCTGAACAAAGTGTAAACAGACTCTTTTAGTAAACTACTGATATCCGATTTACCTATTTGATTTTTAAAAAATGATGAATATCTAGGTTATGAAGTACGACACAAACTAGCAAACAAACCTTCAAAAAGCTTAGAAAACCACCTTCATATACTTTTATATGCGCTGCACTAGAGCCATCTAACATTAACTATTGGTCCTGGAAACCACTAAATGAACTGAAATATTATCTTTGAAAACGTCAGCATTTATGTTAGAGCTGCCTAAGCACCATTAGACTGTTTGAGTTCTTCAGCTTCTTCACTATATTGGCACATCTTAATGTAAAAAGTTTAAAACTGTTGAAAATCAGTGAATGTGGTTTTGATCTCTGTGAGATCAACTGTGACTGTATTTTTCCACTAATAACTACTGTAATTATTTATAGATTATCCTTATCCTTATCCTTATAGATTATCCTAATGCCAGATGTACTGAGGGAAGGATGACTGATTTTACCTAAGTAAAACTAATTCATTTGGAATAACCAGCTCTAGTGCACTAGTGAGCTTAATTGCCCAAAATATAGCAGGGGAGACTGGAAATGTATATTGATGACTAGAGATGTTTCGATAACATTTTTTTCCCTCCCGATACCGATTCTGATACTTGTGCTGTGGGTATCGGCCGATACTGAGTACCGATATAGTACCGACACCAGTATGCAACACTCGTGCCACCCCTCAAGATTTTTTCTTTGCATGTGTTGCATGTCGCAGTCTTACTGGTGAGAGCATCCAGCGTGAAATACTGCCACACCACCAACATGATATGCTAGTACTAGTTAGCTGCTAGTTAGCTTAGCTCCAAGCCTTGCGTCAACTCGTCCCTCTAAAACAGCTGCAGGCTGCAGCCGGTGCCACTGTTTTAAGAGCGGCGAAGAAGAACTGTGCCAGAGCTTAACGGAGATAACCAGTAAATAGATTACTATTTTAAATAAATTACGTGGTATCGGATCGGTGCCTGGACTCCAGTAGTCGCCGATACCGATGCCAGCATTTTCGGCAGTATCAGAGCAATTTCGGATACTGGTATCGGAATCGGAACAACTCTATTAATAACTGGAGTGTAAAATGTTTAGCACATGGATGTTTGAAATCTTCCTTGATCAGTCTGATGTATCTCAAACTCATTCATGTTGTGTCATTTTAGAGGTTGTAGAAGTATTTTCTTTGTTTTTACTCTTTGAACTGACATAATTTAAAGTTAAAGGACCAGTGTGGAGGATCGAGTGACATCTAGTTGTGTAGTTGCTGATGTGCATTGTGTTTGGTTTGCGTGTTCTGCTTACTGTGGGATCTTGCCAGAACAGCTCATTCTTCAAACCACTTCAGACCGACTGCAGTGCAGGTAGAGACTGATAATTTTCGGTTTTGTAAAAAAAAAAAAAAAGCCTTGGCTGAATACTCATTGGTCCAAGAATGTGTATTAATACTCAGTAAAGGGACACTTTACTCTGTGCCAAATATTCAAATGCAATAAATGGTAAATGGACAGTACTTCTTTATCTCCTTTCTAGTCTTCCAACCACTCAAAGCACTTGCTTTTGCGTTTGTGTAACTATAATTTTTATACAATTTGCTAGTTTCTGTTTCATAGAAATTTTGTTCTTATTCACAAACAATTCAGTGTTTGAGTGACATTAATCTGACTTACTGATTCTGCCCTTTGAGCTGCTGGAAGGCTTTTAATGTGCAGTGTACAGTATGTGCACGAAGTTTGAGGTCTTATTGGCCGTTGCTTGGCTCAGCTGCTTTTAGAGATGATAGATTCAGCATAGTGGTGAGTATGACATGATTGTGTTACACTGAAGGATAAAATACAGTTACAACAGGGGAGACTTGAAAGAAGGTTCCAGTCTCCAAGCTTGTTTCAAATGAAGGCCTGGTCCTCTCTGCTGTAGAGACACAACCCTTACCATGAGTTAAGATTTTACAGTTTGTAGAGACTATGAGCCTGTAATGAACAAGAATGAAAACATCAGAGCTTTCACATTAACTCTACAGTGTCTCTGTCCATTCTTCTTCATCAGTGTGAATGTGGTGTTGTGTAACGCAGCGTCCCTGACAGTGATCTGAAGTAGAATCTGTCTTTCACTGTCAATATCTGTCTGATTGTTTCTCTCTGACTTGACTTGAACATTCACTGCTCAGTGGAGCACTTCCTGAAGCCTCCTATTGTTGCCTGGCAACAGATGCTGTCTTTGCTGAAGTGAACATGCCCTTGATATAAAGGCTACTGTATATAGACAGCTGTTTACCCTATCCACACAAACACAGAGAAAGCGGATTGACAGTAACAATGTCTGGTTACCTATGTCACTGTGCAGCACTGTTTTCTTCCAGTTTGCGTGGTTCATTGTTTTTATGCACCACAGTAACACAGGTGTTTAGTTTACCTTTAAAAGGTTTGTGGATCGCTCAGAGGAAGTCATGAATCTCTGTGGCCTCACCGCTCTCCTCTCTTCTCTCATAGTTCCAGGAGAAAAAACTAAATTTCACTTTTGTCTATTAATCATTGTTTCACCAGTCTGTGTGGGCTTTCTGAAATGATAATCAGTCCTTGGCTTTGTACTCAACTTCTCTAGTGCTGCTCCCGCTCGCACAACTCCTCCATGCTGAGATTAACTTTGAACTTCTCACTGCTATATACACCTCCGTTTCAAAGCCATATGTTAGCATTATTTAATCAGATTTCTCTTTAAACACTGTGATTATCACTCTTGATTGTGGAGGCCTGACATATTCTGAAAAGCCCCAAAATATACCAAGTGCATTGTGTCGAAAATAGAATCAGCCTAGCAGACAGATCTGTGCTGGTTCATTCAGACAGACCTAAGCTGTGGCTAACTTAACGTTGACCTGAAGAAAAGAAACAGTAGAAAATCAATTAACAGCTGTGCTAGCATGTTGCTACAAAGCTGTGGTACAGTGGGGTGTGGTGTGAAATGGACACTGTGGCAGCAGTCAGGTGGTATGTATGATCTGCTTGACAGTGCACGAACGATTCTGTACAATACTGGATCACAAACACCTGAAAGATCGGATCCAATCCAGTGCAACAGTTTGAACTGAAGCAATTTCAGGGCCCAATGTAATGTAATGCAATGCAATTTAAAGTAATGAAGACAGAATGATAAAACATGAAACCAAAAACGACATTAACATTTAAAAATTCCAAAACTTACAAACTGTATGGTCTGTTGGCCAAAACAGAACTCTGCACACTCTGCACAGGAAACATTCTGTATGCCTATAGCATCATGCTAGCCCTGCCACTTGTTAGAACAGTAATACTAAAAGGTTTTTTTTTTAAACCAAAAACGACATTAACATTTAAAAATTCCAAAACTTACAAACTGTATGGTCCGTTGGCCAAAACAGAACTAAATTAAATATCCATTCATGGGAGGCAGTGGTTATAATTAGATAACTAACACACAGTGTTGTTTAAATTGAGTGTTAAGATGCGATGAATGTGTTTGTTCCTTCTTCAAGACAGTAGACTAATGTGTGTATGTCTATCAGGTGCATCTTCAAAGAACATGCTCTTTATTGTGCATGTTCTCACTATATACTCATAAAACGTTGCTCGGTGTCAGTGGTGGAAAACACGACAACAGCAACATAACAACTTGTGTTTAACTCGTGCTTTACACCTGGTGAGTGTAGCATGGACAGACCTGAGCTTGTATTACTACATTGGTTTGTTTTGGCAGTGAGTGCTTGCTAAACTCATCTGAGCAGCACTGTGGAGTGATTCAGTCCATTTATATGCACTTTAGTAACAGTGTTACAGTTGGCTGGGAAGGCAAGTTGTAGTCCTTTTATATGCGACACACTAAACAAAAAAAATATTTATGGTGGATTTTGGAGCATGAAATAAGGAGCCTCAGCCTAAGGGTAGAAGCTGTTCTGTAGTCTGATGGTATGGCAGTGGATACTTGTATTGCTTGCTAGATGGCAGCAGGGTAGGCAGGCTTTTGTTGTGGTGAGTATTCTCTTTTAGAATCATTTGGGCTCTATGAAGGCACAGATATCACTGATGCTGTGTAGATGGGTAGAATTGATGCTTTAATCACCTGCTGCAAAATCCTCCTATGGTAAATGTACCGGGACCTTTTTTGTCACATGCTACCATGCAAGGTACCAACTGCTCTTCAGAAACTGACTAATCCCGTTCCCACACACTCTGCACTTTGACCTTTTGATTAGTGAATCACCAACTCTACCTCCCGGCCCACATAGGCTGATGGGCTGTGCACATCCCATGCCAATTTGTGATTTTTCCAGTCTGTTTCTGTTGCTCCCTTGTGAAGGATAACAAGAGCTTGGCACAAGAGTGTTAAGAAATACAGTTGTGTCTGAGCTTCCTTTACCAGGGTAGATATGTGTGATGTCCATGACAGCTTCTCTGTGATGCTGATTCCTGGGAAGTGGCAACTCAGATCCACTGATCTAGACAGGAGTGTTGTCTTTGTCTTCCTTTTTATAAAGTCAACAATCAGCACCTTGGTTTTGTTGATGCTGAGCAGTAGATTTTCTGGTATCACAGTTATGTGAATTAATCCAGTGATAAATATGAATTAGAATGAATACGCAAGTGGCGTATGTGGTAAATTTCACATTAATTCATTGTTGTCTATCCTGGCCTACTCTTTAAAAATATAAATGGTAAAAAATAAAATAAGGAAGAAAGTTTTATGTCTGTTACAAAACTTTCTATCTTACCTGAGCTATGGTGCTTACGTTCCTTGATTGAGTGATACTGAAATGCACTCTGGGGTATTTAAGTACACACTTCTGTTAGAGTTACAACACAACTTGTGAAACCTTTAACATAAGAGAGCAGTGAAACATAGTATGGTGTTAATGGAGGTTCTCTTATGTAGCATGTAACTAGTAAGTCATGATCATAAATTAAGTCCAAAAGCAACTAGCTAGAAATTGGTTGGCTGACAAGATATACTCTTCCTCATAACACAGAAAATGTAACTAGCTCGATTAAATCAAACATATGTTGTCTTTTACAGTATCAGGCTTCAGTTATCTGTAAATCTGCATCTTTAATACTCAGCATGCAAAACTAAACCAATGTTTTCTGTGCAGCTCAAGTGCAGAACTCTTCATTCATCCCATTAATTTTTCCAGTCTGCTATCCACAATTAATTCAGTCGTCTAGAGTTACTTTAATTAGGGTTGCTCAATCAATTAGTAAACATTTAATCAGTGGGAATAAAGAGGGCTCATGAGAGAGCACCCTAAATGAATGACTGGAAACAGAAAACATGCTTCACTGTGTAAAAGTGGTTCCCAGGATATAAACACATCAGAACACTTATTGCTCCTGTCAATATGGAATAAACAGATGGCAAGTGAACGAACTTCACTCTTTGTGCTCCCATTGAAGTGCAATTGCATGAAAGGAAAATTAATTTGGTATCATGCTGGAGAAGTATTTCTGCTTTGCACTGCTATAGGTTGGCTTACAAGCCATATCAGCCTACAACATGCCTACTGGGCTAACTCTCTCTGTGATAAAGCTCTCTGGGCTCCAGTTGCAGAACACCAGTCTGATACTGCCATGTCCCCAGTGACATAAACCCATACTTTGATTAGGTATCTTCTTTCTCAAATAATTCATTAGGCCAGGAGCTGGTTACATACATCTAGTAATCCTATTAAAATGTATAATTAGTAGCAGTTTCTATCTGTCTTCTGAGGTTGCAAATGGCACATGGGAAAGGGGTTGCAATTAGCAAAGACACAATACTGTCCCTTGTTATCCTGCAATCTCACGGCATACATTAGCAGATGCTCAGTCACTGATTACTGAGTACTAGATTACCCCTCAAGTGTCTATCGCAGTGCTGTGATGGCATCATGACAAATGTCAGGGGCTGTGGGGAGTTATTTTCTTCTCCTGCTCCTTTCCAGACTTCAGATCAAGCTCAGGTACCATTCTGAAATGGACACATTCAAATTGAAAACATCTCCGTTGCTTTGATATTCTCATTACATATTACTTGTTGTTTCTGAAACGGGATTCTCCTCTAAGACCATTGCTATGGCTCTGAACTATTTTATCTTCCCATACTCACAAAAAAACACAACTCTTAACGTTCTGATGGTTTCTCTGGTGGTAACATTTCTGGTTGGAATAAAATCATGTTGAAGTTTCCTTCACTAGAATAGAGAAACAACTTTTTATGTTGTATTTGAGATTCACTGACAGGTTTATTGAACAAAGAAAGCTTACAGTCAGTCCCACAACCAATGACTAGAGTCTTGTAACTCAAAATGAAATGACTTTGGATTGTCCTACAGTATATACTTATGGATACGAATATGGATACTGAAGACTGAAGTCTTTTTTGGGCATCAAAAAAAAAAACAGAAGCAACATGCTTTTTCCTTTAGCCCAGACTTTTAAAGGAGAGCTGAATAGTTTTAGAGCCTGGTTTATCATGTTTTTACAGTTTTGGCCATCATTCTTATCAGCATAATATTTTACTCAACTTTATGGCACAGAAACATTGCTACAGCTATGGAATATGAAATGATGATGAACAATGATGAGATCATCAGTCCTGACCTGTACAGTTGTACAATACAAATGTAATTTCATAACTACAAAAGAAAAAAAAAGGGGGCTTACATTTCAGGATCAACTTGGAATTTGCTTCTTTGTTATGTCGTGTTCAATGATGTTGCCATCTCCAGATCTTCACAATTAAAGGGATATTTTGTACTTTTCAAAACGGTCAGCACACTCTCACGTTTGGAGGAGCAGACACAGATTCCAGCACAAAAGCAGAGCAATGCACTGCTGTGGATAGGGTCAGCAGAAATATGTATTTTAAGTGTATTCTATTTTAATAATATTTTCTCACTTTTTCCTTGTCATCAGACAACCTTTTTATCTTGCTTGAACTGCAGAACTTCTGTATTCCTACACTTCAGTCCAACTGTGCCGCACAGTATTACAGCTCAGATCAGTGGATGAAGTTAGCGGGTTGCCTTCATCATGCTATTCCTCTGCCTTTTCTTGTTTTCTCTCTTTTTTTATCATACTGTTGCTGTTCTTTCTGTTTTTCTAACAACGTGTTCATATTTCATATAATTCTATTCACAATTAGTCCTGTGTATGTGTTCTGAGGCTTTGAGGTGGAAGACATTCCTCCATTGTACACCCCCTTCACTCCTGCCCTCTATTTTGTCCTTAGGAAACATTACAGTATCGTGATTGTGACCCCCCAAACCTAAACCCTGAACCAAACTCCACTATTTCTGTCCCCTGTGTCCACCCACCCAGCAGTGCATGGATCACTTGTGTTCACATGCCAGCAACTATACAAACAAAATCAGGTCATCTGCTTCTCTGAGCTGCAGGAAGTGCTGAGCCTTGACCTCTTTTTTTTTTCTTCTGTGGTGTGTTTACACCCGTATCTGGCCCGAGGGCTTTGTTTGTTAGTGAGATGGGACTGAGGCGGAGATTTCAGCCGAGCCGCACAGAGCTGTCACAGCCCACTACAATCTGTACAGCAGCACCACAAAGGCCAGGGGGAGGGGGGTTATTATTATTATTATTGTTATTCCAGCTTGCAAGTCTATTTAGATGTTCACTTCCTTTCAATCCATGAGCTTGGCCTCCTCTAACTAAACAAATACCCAGCAAGGAAATCAAAATGTATTTTATCTATTTTTATCAGAAAAGGTATAAACTGAGCAGCAACACAACAGCAATCAAAAGTTAATGTAGCCTTTATTTCTGTGTGCCACGTATTTTCTTTGAAGATTTAATTCCCATCTCACAGATCACTTGCCTTAGCGAATTCTTTCTGGGTATCTTACACAATGTCTGCCTTTGATGTTTGGCTTTTTCACTCGTACATTTTTTATACATATTGCATTATAGACACTACTTTGTTCTCTATTCTTTGTAATCAGTAACTCACAACTCTCATTGGAGCTTAACTCCATCTTTACAAATCAACAACTCATCTGTGCCTGCAAGATTTTGACTTTTTGAGGAACTCGACCATTGCTTAAAATAAGCAGCACCTTTGAATTTGTATTCAGCCTTTGTTTTTCATTTAACTTTCTTTCTTTTCTTTTAACTGTCAAGTATAAGCTGTGCATTCCATAATAAAGATCTGATGAATGCACCCATCAATTGCCCACACTCACGTTTGACAGCACCCTCATTATTATACAGGACTTAATTATTATCAAAGAATCTATATACTGTAGCACATCTTTATACTTTTAAGAGGCTGAAAGTGTTTCAGAATAACCATGGCATAAAATATATTAAAATGTCATCATCTGATGTAAGATGAACATGACGTTCAGTGTCACTCCAACATAAAAACAAGAAGCTTTTTTGTACTCCTGAACTGAATACTACACATAATACACCCCCACCCCTCTCTAGTGTCTTTTGTGAGTTAAACGCTGCATCATCTGGGAGCAAAGTAAAGCACAAGGTGCATATTTAGTGTCTTCATTAATCATTGGTGTGTTTTGGGTGGAACGTGAATTAAACCAATCAGAGTGCCGTCTCCCATCCCCTTTGAAAACAGGTGCGCCTGCACCTGGCATATTGCTGTAAATGGTGTACTTTGCAAGTTGGAGAAGTGAACGTTTTTCTGATGAAATGGAGCTGCTTGTGCACTAATAGGCTGTAACAGTGGTGTGTAATCTCCTGTCAGATGACTTGGCTGTCCACATGCAGTCATACCTCCAGACGCTGGTCATTTGCAAAGAAATGCAATGCAGCAGTGATCATGCAGCGGTTTTATATCACCATGAGGTCCCCGTGTTATTTAGAAAGTAGACACACAGCTGTGGAGAGCTCATACAACATCAGTACTGATGTCTCACCACAGATACATTCAGTGAATGTCACCTCTATATCAGACTGTCATAGATAGACAGACAGACAGACAGACAGACAGACAGACAGACAGACAGACAGACAGACAGACAGACAGACATCAGATACGACACATTTCGACACACATCCTATAAGCATAGCACCTACACATGACAGTAACTGAGGTGTTACATTGGGTGATGCTATTGCAGACGGGACAAAACTCTTCCCATAGTACACCACCTCAACAGCTTCATTGTTGATGGAGTTGTGGGTGGAGTCGTGAGCTGTACAATGAGTGCTGCAAGTGTTGATTAACAATTTTTTCATTTTTGTTAGATTCAGCTGCAGGTAATTGTTCATGCACCATTGTTCCACTGAGAAAGTGCCATGTGAATGAGTGGTGGATTTTCCTGATCATGTGGTGATGCAGAATGGTGGTCAAAGCAGAACGAGTCAATAAGGAGGAGTCACAGAGTGAAGGAGGCATTCCCCAGCATCCTCAGTGTCCTTTTAGCTTCAAAGGAGAATTGATTGGATCAACTAATTGTGGTTGGACAATTTATGTTAATGTTACAATGTTAAGCACCAGTTTTTCTCTGAGGTGAGTGCAACTGGCTGGTAGTGATTTACGTAGTTCTGTGGGACGAGGTTTCTTGCGCACCAGTACGACAGTCAATGTTTTGGTGAGCACTGAAGCAGCATTTTAGAGATAATTTGGGTCACATCCACTGTGTTTTCTCACTTTCACTTCACAAAAGCTTGCTAACTTGACAGCTCCATGATGTTGAGTGAAACCCAGACCGGCCATTTAAACTTTTTTCATGTTTTTCTAAAACTATGAATAATATGGTGGCTGATCCAAGGTTTGGAGTTTTGGGTATTTCTTGAAAGTCTTAACTGTTAAGGTTTTGGAATTGCTGAACTTAATGTAGTCTGTTATAAACTGAGAGTTCCCATCAGAAATGTCCTGAGTGTGCTGTATGTCACAAACCTCTTTCCTGTTATCAAATAAATTAAACAATAAAAGAGCAAAAAGAATGAATGTGTAATGGCTGTTAGAAGCTGTAGGTTTGGGGCTTGTGATATTTCAGTACAGGTTTGGAATGCAGAAGTAGGAAAATAACATTGTCATCTGCAAAGCTGAGTGCATGGTAGCTAAGCATGAGAGACATTTACGTCCGTGATAACATAAGTCCAGTATGTTTGAGTCCCTGTATGACTGCCTCTGCATATTTACCCTGCATGTTGTTAGCACTGTTAGCGACTAGCTTGCTGCAGCATTAGTGGTTACACTTGTGTAACTGTGACTTCATTTATTACCCTTCTGTAGTCAAAACTCATGTCATAATGTTCTGGGTTTTTTTAACATGATTCTGATGGTCAGTATCTGGACACAGAGACCTGTGGCAAGCACAAAGTAGTAATGGTCCTGGCAGCAATGGCCATCTAAAACCAATGAGGTTGGTAAACTACTAATTTGTTATTTACTGCAGCATGTGAGCAAATTATGTCTTAATGATATCATACCTAATTTTTTTAACTTCTATATTGTAGTTTTCATTCTTCAGCACTTATGTCATTTTAGGGCACAGAGAGAGTCTCTTCTGTTCAACACTTTACTGTAACACTGCAGTAACCATTGCAAAGACAAAATGCGACCAGATTTAAGTTTATCTGCATGGATTTTAACAGCAGCAGTAGTGTTAGGAACAGTAGTTACACTAGTACTAGAACTGAAAAGAAATATGTAAGGCTTAATTGTGTTTCAGCATTCTGCAGGCATATGTTTTAGTTTTTGTGTTTGTGTGCAGGCAGGCGGGTGAGCAGCCCACACATTTTCTCTGAACGATTGAGGGGTGGCCTCCTTTTCTTCAGTTGAGACTGTGTTTTATAATTAAAAGCACATCTCCCATCGGCCTGCTCCAGATGTGCTGCTGAACTTGTCAGCCTCCTCTGTGCCACAGAGAGATAGCACATACAGCCGGACAGCTTGAACTGAGGGAGCCTTGGTCACAAAGCACATTTGTTTTAATACCTCCCACCCCATGTGGCCTCCACAGGCAACGACGACGAGTGTTTGTGTCTTTGCTTCCAGCTTGCATTAATGTATGAAAAAAGATTCCTAAAATTAAAGTTTTACCAAAAACAAAACTAACAGGGATGTTAGCGGTGCACAGTATCTGCAATGTTCATTTTCAAAGTGTTGGACAGAACAACAAACCAGATTTAGCTGTTCCAAAAATGCAATGTTTGTCCAGAGGGAGGTGCCAGAGGAAAGGTCATGGAGTCATCCAGTGGGGAGCATGAATGTGCTCAGTATAGTACATCTCATGACCCATCTGATTATGACTGAGTGTTCATATCATGTGAGAGTTACTATAAATACTAGTTACAACTGCAGGCTCATTAGATTTTGATATGATTCAGTTGGTATAGTTTGGCCTGATGTGGTAGAGAAAAAGTCACAGGGTCACCAAAGTTATCAGGACCAAACTTGTAGAATGAATCCAGACGTTTGTATAACCAACCACATCTGCAATTTACTTTATAATAAACTCAAACAAGTGTAGTGTTACACTCATTGGTGGCATTTCAAGTAAATCAAAGCATCATTGGTGAATAACAGAAGAAAAACAGAATCCATTCCAAACTCACTTTGATGACAGCTTAGTCAGCTTCATGAGGTCGTTGTAGGAGTTGTCATATATGCTGAGCTCTTATATTGTGTTCTATGTATTTACATGTTTTAAAAATATTTAAACAACCCTGGACAATAATGGGATACATACCACAAAATTAGTTATGAGTAACCGCCTCCCCAACCTCAAACAGAAGTAACTGACTAACAGGAAAACTGGCATTAAATTGCAGTTTTAAATGTTTGACCCTTTTTGAAGCTGAATTTTTTCCAGTTGTTCAGTTCTCATCACTTCTCTTTCAAAGTTTTTACCTCTTAATGCCACTCTTTAGCCTCTACGAATTGCCTCCATTTACTGAAGTCCTTTCTAATTAATACACTGCGACCTTACTGTGGCAGTGACGGATTGCTGGTTGCAAATTCCATTCAAACTGTATTCATGTCAAAAAGCATCATTACTCTTAATTACTTTAGATTACATCTAGCTGGCTTATTAAGCCTGCCTACACTGATTATGCAAGCAAAATGAGCTTTTTTTGTCCTGCGAGGAAAGAATGATTTTTGCTATGAGTATTTTGTGTCAGTGTGGGCTTGTTTGCAGGTTGTGTGTTTTCTGATGTGTCTGCGTTTGAGCTTGTTACCATCTCATTTTCTCGTGTGTGTGTGTGTACGAGCATGTGTGCGTGCATGTGTGTGCTTTTCTCTTAGTGTTTTCATTTTGGTCTTCTATCATGTGACTGAGCACTGTGTTTTTTTCCTCCTCCCTCCCCATCACTCTCCCCTCCTGCTCCCTCACACAGATGACAGTGCTGGTTGGCAGATGATTCACAATGGCCACACCAGGGGCTGAGGTGTGGAAACAGCAATAATGAATTTACGAGCACTAACTGTGTCCCTGGTACTTGTAAATTCTAATTCTTGAAAAGATATACACTTTGAACCCAACCACCACCCTTTACTGTCTTTGATTAATATCATGGGATATATACCGCAAGACAGTGCTGATTATTTTACTCTTTAAGCTTGGGTGGAGCCGGAGGCAGATGCGGCTGAATTGGACTAATGTTTTGACACACGACTGCCAGAGAAAAGGAAGATGGAAGCAGGGAGGCAATGGGCCCTTTACTGATCACATGAAAGATTGCAGTAGTAAGACAGCACAACTCCCATAGGCCATCTTCAGTTGGAGGATATGTCAAGTTTATGTAGCAGCATAGCGTGTAAAGATAATAGATCTCATCTCACACAGCAGCTGACGTGACCCATGTGAATTTAACATAATGCCAAATTGACCCTGTTTTCTTTCTGTGGGCTTGATTTGGTTGGACTCGGTTATAGTTTTGTCACAGCCCGTGGATAAACAAGATAATCACAACTGAAACAGAGTTGTGTATGTGCGTGCGTGTGTGTGTCATCAGCCTCATGTTTGTCTGATGGAACAGATCTGCTCGAATCCGACGCGGTTTCAGTCATATGAATGGCGGTGCAGGCCACATTGAGTACAGAAAAAAAATGAAGCAACCTGCGGCAGAGAAGTCGAGCCAGATTTAACTTTTAGACACACCTCTCCACAGTCAGCCTGAATGACCGAAAGGGAAGGCCTGCATGGAGACACACGCCACACAACACAATTCAAGGATTCAATGATTCAAGGAGTTTTATTGTCATTTCAACACATAAAAACATAGGATGGATCGAGATTTCCCTGGTCCCGGAGAAGCCCATTGTCAAATTATAAAATAAAATAGAACTAGCTAACTAAGTATAAAAATAAACAAGATAAAAATATGCAAAGTATATAAAAGAAAATAAATATATGAGTCTAAACAGTAAACAACAATATAACACCATATTAGTGAAGGAGCAGGGGCTACATGGGTCCTCCAGAGCTCAGCAGTCTCTGGTGGTCCTGCTCTTAATGCTCCGCAGCCTCCTGCCCGAGGGGAGAGGGGCAAACAGAGCGTGTGCGGGGTGAGTGGGGTCCTCCATGATGCAGGAGGCCCTTTTCCTGCATCTTGTGGTGTAAATATTGTGATGGTGGATAGGCTGCGTCCCACAGTCCTCTGTGCAGCTTTAACCATCCTCTGCAGAGCATGACGCTTTCCACCACACATCTGTAGAAGGAGGTCAGGACTAAGCTTCCAAGTCCAGCGCGCCTCAGCCTCCTGAGGAAGTAGAGGTGCTGGTGTGCCTTCCTAACCAGATAGGAAGTGTTGGTGCTCCAGGTGAGGTCGTTAGAGATGTGCACGCCCAGGTACCTGAAGCTGGAGACCACTTCCACCGCTGTCCCTCCGATGTTTAGGGGAGGGGGGAGGTGTCTGCTCCTTCTGAAGTCTACAATCATCTCCTTCGTCTTCTTCACGTTGATGCAGAGGTTGTTTTCTCTGCACCAACCCTCCAGGTGTTCCACTTCCTGCCTGTAGTCGGACTCATCGTTGTTAGCGATGTGTTCAACCACAGCTGTGTCATCTGCGAACTTCACGATCAGACAGCTCGGATGTCTCGCTGAGCAGTCGTGTGTGAGCAGAGTGAACAGAAGGGGGCTCAGCACACAAGCCTCCTTGCACACAGGCGTGTCACTGTAGAGGTTTTGGGGATGGGGATGATTGTGGCGGTCTTCAGGCAGGTAGGGACCGCTGCCTGTTGGAGGTAGGTGTTAAAGATGTCTGTCAGCACCTCCGTCAGCTGGTGTGCGCAGCTCCTCAGCAGCCGCCCAGAGATGTTATCGGGACCAGCAGCTTTGCGTGGATTGATCCTCTGGAGGGTCCTCCTCACTTCTGCTGGGGCTCTTCTCCTGGTGATGGGGTGAGTCTGTGCTGGGGGAAGTGTTCGGGTCATCAACGCAGGCATAGAAACTGTTGAGAGCTTCGAGCAGAGAGGGGTCCCTGGGGCATTGTACATCTCTGATGTAGTTTGTTGCAAATAGTATGGCCGGCACTTTACAGTCATATACTCTATTGCCTCGGAGCAGTGGCTGTTCACCAAAGCACAGTTTGTACACCAACCTTTGATCACGTAGACCAGTGAACGTCAACTTTATATATTTTTTTAATCAAATGAAACAAGCGCCCTCTATCTGTCAGAATTGTCCTTGCTTTGGCTTTTTCCCCATACAATAGCGCACTGTTGTGGTGTCTCAATAACAACCATTAACAAAACAGAAATGGACATGACATGCGAGCCTTGAACATCAGCAAATAGAAATGATAAATAAAAGCGACAGGCCTCAGTTATTACAAATGTTACTTTTTATATCAAAATAAACTAGCCTGGGATACAACAAATAAGACAAATAAAGTAAAACCAAGAAAATCACAAGACCAAAATGCTCACATTTGGTTCATGGGAGAAGTTCCATTTCCTGTCCGACACTATCTTTTTCACATCAGGCTTGACAGCTGTCAGGCTTATACGCAAACAGTCCTCTAAAGACTGGTTTGACAGTCTTGTGCATTTTTATTGAGTTCATTTTTGAGAATGCAGCTTCACAAGTGTATGTGGAGCCAAACATGGTGAGCACATACATGGCCAATGTCTTCAGGGTGCCATACGTTTGGGACAAGCCACCCAAAAGGCACTCAGGTTACCAGCAGCCTGGATGTCAATCAATTTACTTTGAATAGCTGCCTCGTCCAGCGGCATCAACTTCCTCACATTAGCAGAGAATTCTCCACCTGGGCTGATAGTGAATGGGTCACGCATAAATCCAATGACATCCCTGGAAATGGAAAAGTCATCAAATCGGGCACAAAAAATTTTCTCTCAGCTGTGTGATAAATTTCTTCATGTTCTCTCTGACCTTGCTATCATCCACTCTTAAGTGTGCTGAAGTGCAGCAGTTTACTCGACAACAGATCCGTGCGGAAAAGTTTGTTTCCAAAAGCATCAGGTTTTTCCACCTTATCCACCACAGTCTTTTCTTTCCCCTGTAGTTGCAGATTTAGTGCGTTCAAATGGGAAAATATGTCAGTTTATAATGCAACGTTGCACATAGGGCTGAAAGGGCTGATATGGCCTGAAACCAATATCTCAATATTTTTAAGCTATATCGTGATACACGATATATATCTCGATATTTTTGTTGTTGTTGTTTTGTATTGTTTATTTCTAATAAATAATAATGTCATTATTACCTTGATAGCATTGTAATTGCTCAGAATCAATGTAGAACAGTAGATTTACACTTGCTGTATGAGACACGCCTCTTTTTATAGCATTTTAACACTTCATATTTTTTATGAATTTTTAATACATTTCATAATGTAAATATGAGCTTTAAAGCTCAATAGCTTCCAGGTCATGTGACCTATTGGCTCAAAATCAGTGCAGAACAGTAGGTCTACACCTGCTATTCGACACACACTCTTTTAATAACATTTTTACACTTGTCATATTTTTTATGAATTTTTAATATATTTCATAATGTACATATGAGCACTGAAGTGCACAGTGCAGGATCATACTTGGCTTATGAGACACACTTTTTAAAATCACATTTTAACCATTCTTCATATTTTATAAATAAACGTTTAATACATTTAACACGTCTTATTTTGAAAACCGGTAGTGTCCACACGCTGAAGTAAGCTAGCGCTGACTTTCCCAGTTTTCTCAAAGTATTTGCCAGCACATGACAAGTGCTGCGCGCTGTGAGCAGCACCAGCAGTGAGTGTCACAGGCAAAACTCCTGAGAATTAAATGCCGACGGCTTAAAACATTTACATGACAAGTACTCGATGGTCGCGATATAGTCATTTCATACATCTCACGTAGAACAAGCCGCGATATATCAAGTATATTCGATATATCGCCCATCCCTAGTTGCACATGTATTCTCTGTCTTGCATGATGCACAGGTGGTCAGCTGAAGCTTTTGATTTACTTTGCATTAAAAAATCCACAACTTGATCCCTGAGTTCAACGAAACGCTCCAGTGCTTTGCCCTTGCTGAGCCAGCGTACGTCGTTGTTGAGTAAGATCTCATCATGAGAGGCTTTAGATTCCTGCACAAACTGAACAAACAGTGCTGTGTGCTTGAATTCCCCCTGATGAAGTAAATCATTTTCATTGTTTTCTCCATAACCTCGCCACTTAACTTTGCGTACAGCACGCTTTGATGAATGAGACGAGTGAAGAGTGTTAATGCTGGGAGCAATAGTCTTAATTCTGCTCACTAGTCCCCTGTTTCTGCCAGTCATTGCAGGAGCACCATTTGTGACAACCAGACTTTTTCAAATGAAAATCGATGTTTTTGAAATAGCTCCTCCAGTTTACCAGAGATATTAGCGCCAGTGCTAAGGCCTTCCAGTGGAATCAAGGCCAGCAGCTCCTCTTTGAAATCTTTACCATTAAAATATCTGACGAAAACGCACATTTGGGAAATGTCACTATTGTCAGCAGACTCATCAATAGCCAGTGATATATATCTGGCTTCTTTGATCTCAGCAATTACAAGTCGCTGGACATCCTCTGCCAAAACATGGACACGGCGAACAATGGTTTTAGCAGACAGAGGTGTCTGCTTAACAGACGCAGTTATCTTATCCATAGATTTGTCAGTGGCAAGTTCCTCCAGAACAGCCACCATGCATTCCTTAAAAACCTCAGCATCCGTAAATGGCTTGTTGTGCCTGGAGAGTACCTAGGCAGCCTGCAGGAACGTTGTTGTCCTCATCCTTGTTGTTCTGTTTAAGTTTGGGAAATAATTCTCCTGGCGTGGGAGTATTGGGATTTCAAGGCAGCATTTTTTCTCTGACGGGGCTCTGAATGTTCAGGATGACTCCTTCGAAGCCAGCATGCTTTGTGTCGTGGTGACACCTCAAATTATATTATTTTGTAACAGTGACAGTTTCGTTGCAAATGAGGCACACAGATACAGCATTTCTAAAAGTAAGACAAAGCACCCTCAGCCTCAGTCGAAGCAGGTCCATCTTGTTATCCAAGGAGCGGACATTGGAGAGGAACAAGGACAGGATCGGTGGTCTCCCAGAGTTGGCCTTTAGCCTGGCTAGCAGTCCACCCCGTTTGCCCCTCTTCTGCTTCCGTACGCACCACTTCCACTTGCCCTCTGTCCGGCGGACACCATTGCGCCAGTCCGATGTCCTCAGGAGCTGCAGTCTGCCCAACAAGGCCCTGAGTCCGAGGGCCGCTGTTGTTGTTGATGTTGTTGTGCTCCTGGCCGAACCATCCCTTATTTTAATAAGTTTGGTTCAGCTGGTCTAACTATGGTCTAAATATTGAAATGTCTACCTGTCCACACAAGCTGCAGTCTGCTTGCGTTTCACTTGTGCTCTACAGGCTTAAACACAATCCAAAATGTATTTTTATGCCTCAAGCGGATTTCTTCCATTTTCCATGCACACAGTTACTACAGTGATCGTGTGTTTGGCTCCAATCACTGCCAATATGTGGGTGGGCTACACACACAGCACAGCACCTGAACACATCTTTGTAGACACAGATGGAGGACTGAAGCTGTAGCTGTTCAGCTGTTAAGGCACTTCTCACATTAAACTTCCTGTGTCAACATGGTGTTATGCTTCACTGTTGAGGTGTTTCGATGGATATTCTGGAGCTATCTACAGACTTAGTCATAAAAGTATAGGGTTGAACTTGTTGTAGCACCTCGTTAGGACTTGAGGAGCTGCTTTACCAGGCAGTCTCTGATGTCAGAATATACACAGTCATTATCATGGTAAGGTGAACGCTAGATCCCCAAATAACTGAATAAACTGAACAACACCTTGTGCACATGATGAGGAAACGTACCTGTCAAGTTGCAAAAAAAACAGTGCTTCACAAATTATTATTAGACCACATGTCAGAGACCGTCCAGCCTCATGAAGTGCTTTAATGTGGACTCTTTCATTTTCAGTGAGCTCTCGACTTTTTATCATTTTGAACAGGAATGATGAATTTCAAGACTCACTGGGCTTCTCTGAGAACTCAGAAATGAATCCAGCATGACATTCAACCTATAATAGTAATTTTTCTGTTCAGAAATGCAGGTAAATAACTATATTTACATATACTATTGACATCTTAATCAAGGAATAATAATGTGCTTTACTATTTTTTTCAGTTCTTTTGTAGATTTGAAAATTCATGGATAACAATAATTATATTTTAACATTAAAAATATAATTTTGGTTAAATAGCCTCTACATGCTGCTGTCTCTCTGCTGTCTGTGTCCTGTCTGTCTCTCTGCTTTCTTTGTCCTATCTGTTTCTCTGCTGTCTGTGTCCTGTCTTTCTCTCTGCTTTCTTTGTCCTATCTGTCTCTCTGCTGTCTTTGCCTTATCTGTCTCTCTGCTGTCTGTGTCCTGTTGAAGTTATTGGTTAGTATGACTGTACAAAATCATGAATGTAGCCAGATTGTACAGCAATTCTGAAATCTTGTATTACACGTAAGTGTACGCGACAAATCAAAAGCTTCAGAGCTGTCCTTTGATTATTAACAGTATGGTAGTAACAGGAGAAAGGCCATCAGAGTGAAACTTGTGAAGTAAGTTGCACTTATTGTTATAATCCTGGTATTTAAACTTAATAGCTGCATTAGAGAACATGGTTATAAGTGGAAAGGGGCTGAAATCCTATGCAAGCAATGTAACCTGTAACCCAGGCATGTCCAAACTGTTCCACAAAGGGCCGGTGTGGCTGCAGGTTTTTGTTCCAACCAACCAAGAGCACACAGTTTGACCAATCAACTCTCTGAAGACTGAGACCAGTTGATTAAATGAGTCAAGTCTGGTGTGCTGCTGTTTGGTTGGAAGGAAAACCTGCAGCCACACCAACCCTTTGTGGAACAGTTTGGACACCCCTGCACCTGTTCCACAAATTGTAAATGGGGAATGTGACTTGGCTGCAGCTTGAAAAAAAATTCAGTCAAAAGATATATATATATATATAGTTTTGCTTTATTCCATGTATCCATCCTGACCTGATCCTTGGCTTTTTTCAGTGCTGTTGTTTGAACATAGCCTCAGACTGGAGGTAAGGAAGGACTGTGTTCCTGAATAACAGTAGCAGAGGGGACATAAACTCAAGCTTCTGGAATCAAACTAAAAACTGAAACTGCTTATGATATCTGAAGATTCATACCTGCCTGGGTGTCACAAAGCTGTGTGTCAGCACTGCCACCTTCAATTTCCTCTGAGCTGTATATGAGCTGTGTAGATGTGACTCTACACTGAGCAGATCGTTTACACATTCATACCTCTTTGTTATCTCAAGAACCAATCTAAGAGAATCCCTGACAATGACAAAAGTGTGCAGGAAATTATGGTTGTTTTTCTTTGTTCTGTGGAGTACACAGGTGACAAATGTACGTATGACTGACTATGTATTTAGTAAGTCATTTGGTCAGTTGAATAAATGTAATGGACAATGAAAATTGTAGCAGCTTGTCTGTAGGGACGGGAGTGACATGGTTGGTCCACCACCAATATTTATGTTTTGCACAGGATGTTATGTTATTCTTTGGTGATCTTTGAACTTCTCCTCTGGCATCATGACCAGATCAAAATGTGTCCAGTACTTTACTTTTATGAACAAATACCTGTTTTCGAGAATGACCCATTGCTGTGTCACCCAACAAGACCTTAAAGGCTGTGTAAAGTAACAATAAATATGTGTTCTGAGTTCTTCAGACCAAAGATGCAAGTGTTATTAACCATCCAGCCAAATTTGATCAGCTAAAAATGAATTCTCACCAAGTGTTTGCTCATGGTGTGAATTGCTGAGTCTCTGTAAATAATATTATAAAGAGTACAGTCTAGACCTGCTCTGTATGGAAAGTGTCATGAGATAACTTCTGTTATGATTTGGCGCTATAAAAATAAAATTGAATTGAATTAAACTGAATTCTCAGGATTATGCTCAGGGTGGCCTCAGTGTGTCATCAAGCCATCAAAACATGAAGCTAAAGATCAAGATGTTAGCATCACAATTGTAAGCATGTTACCGTGATGCTAACATTAGCATGTAGGTCAGTACAGACTTCAGAGACATCAGCGTGGCTGTGGTTAGCCTTGTTGTATAGTCACTGCTGAATACATTCAGTCTATGATTTGGATCCCACCAGTAGTCACCTGGTGATTGACTCACCTTAAATTTAGATTTTCATATGTTAATAATTGAATGTTGGAAGTTCATTCATGGCTCATGAAGTTGTTTCACAGTCCGTTTCTTCTGGCCAGCGGATCACTTGGCTCCTTGCTGAGGAAGCCTGTGTTCACTTCTCCATCCATTATGTGCTTGGCCAGCATTGCGTGTTTACACCACTACATTATTTATTTCTTGTTTTTCACATTTTCAGCATAATTGAGAAATTGTGTTGGGGACACCTTGCCAGCAGACAGAAATGAGCCATCTCTATTGTCATGGAAAGCAGTCACGCTGCTGGAAGTATTTATTCCCAGTGGCAGTGGTTGGATGAGTCCACCCATCCCCTCCCACCACCTCCCACTGCCTCCCTCCTTTCATGTCCTCTGCTTTGTGCAGCAGAGACAGTAAACATTTTCCAACCTGCTCTTATGGAAAATGTGACATTCACAAGAAGAATCATCTATTCATCTGTGCTTTTCACTTGGGGTTGTGTGTTATGTGATGTCCATGAGTGAGAGGCTGGGTTGCTGATATAGCTAACATGATGATTAAATCCTGTTAATCTTTAAAATACAGTGTGTGAAGAAATGTGAAGATCTGAACGTGCTGTTTGAAACTAGAGCCCAACTGATACGCCTGAACAAATCTGATCCTGTAATAAAACCTGAATAAACATGATGATTAAATAAACAAATAAAAAAATAAACATCATTAAATTGTGTACATGGCACAAACAATGGCACGCTTGTTTTTAAATGACCTGAATTGTGTTTGGTTGACTCATACACATACATACATGAACATACGTCAGATTAAAATCTGTGGATAATTTTGGAAACACTGGTATAGAAAAATGAAGGATTTTAAGTTTGTTGTTATTATGTTGTATTAATACAACTAAGCTTTCTTTTCCCATGAAATTTAGAGTATAACTCTTCTGTTATGACATCTAATGACATTTCTGTTTATTCTTTGTCCGAGACTACTTGGGGACTATTTTCATTGGTGGAATAATCCACATTAGTTGCTCCAGTGAAGATTTGTGGCAGCAGGATGTGTGTGTGGGAGTCAAAATAAACTACAGCCTGTCACTCAGTGAAACAGTGTGGCTCACTGATGAATAATTGAATAGTTTTAAACAATGGGGGAGTAATACATGTTAGTTGGAGTCAGTCGAGGTTTGTTTGGGCCTGCACATAAGATACGTTGTAGTAAATCCTTTGTTGCAGTGTCAGAGATGTGATGGATAAGGATAATTAATTTTTAGAGAAAATATTTAATTTGGAGAAATTTCATTGTTATGTTAGTTATTACTGTATTTTATTTTCAGGACATGTCATTTCATTTTGGTTGCAGATGTGTATGGAGAAAGGAGAAGAGGAGAAAATTCTGACCCGTTTTATTTTTTCATATGTTTTTCTGAGAAGTGTACTGATATTTCTACACTGATGACACTGTTAATTCTGCATAACTAAGCCTTAATATCATCTGAACAGGTGAGTTGTATATAAATTCACCCTCAGTACAGTTGTCATGAACGGGGAAATTAGCTACAGAGACCAAAACTGTTTTTTGTACCAGGCTGTAAACATGTTTATTTCTGCTGTGAAGCTGGACATTTGAACATGGGGACTTATGGAGACTGACTCACTTTGGGAGCCAGTCTCAAGTGGACATTTGAGGAACTGCAGTTTTTGACATTTCAGCGTTGGCTTCACTTCACAGACAGAGAGTTTGCTGATTGGTTTGCAAATGTTTGCATTGTTTGAAATGTAATACTTAATACAGACGAGTCCCTGTGCAAATACTATTCTCCCTGTTTAAGGAAACAACATGCAAATACATAGAAGAACCTACCTGAAATCACCAAAAGAAGAAGAAAAAAATGGATCTGGTCAGACTTAAATTTCGGAGCTTTCTAATAGGTGGTGTCTCAGTGTTGCGATGTGAGAATATTTCTGTCAGTCTGGAAAAAGTACTCAGATTGGAAATAATAAAAGGAGGACTCTGCAGTAAAGTGACAATTTGTTGCTGCTGGATGCAGCTCAGGTTTGCTTTGCTTTTGGCTGACTGTACATGACATGAGTGTGACAGATTGGTGGGTTTGGTTTCTCATGACATCAGTCAAGACTCATTGAGAGGCTCATTTTTCTCATTTGTGTTTCAGCTCCCTTTGTGTGTGATTATGTTTCTCCAGCCTTGCTAATTGACATCAGGGATTCATACCACATCTTTGATCAAAGTGCCATCACAATCATATCAAATCAATAGGAGTATTACATTGGATTACATGGCCCATTCATTTGTGAAGCATGTATTAAATGCTGCTGTGTGCTTTAATTAAAAGTGATGTGGCTCTATGTTGTGCTGTGACTTCAATGTGCATCTATACTTTGCTGACATTAATATTGTCTCTCTGCTGAGAGGAACGTTGGCTTTATTTATGACCAAACAGGATTCATCAGTGTTATTTAATCTAAGCTAATGTCTTTATTGTTGGAGTGGAGAGGTGCTACAGTTCTGTGCAGTCTAGTTTTAAGCATCAGGAAATAATACAACAGTACAGAGTCAGATGTGGAATTTAAAAGTTGGCTTCAAATATTGAAAAATCCAAGGGGTCCCACTGGATGAAGGTTTTCATTAAACAGACAATTCTAATGATGTGATTAAAAATGAAGAAAGAGAGAATGAGAGAAATGACTGTATTCATGAAACCCATACTGCACATTCTATTAGTCAGCCGCCGCCACGGCCGCCGTTGCCACCTTGAATAAATATGCTTCCTGATGGGTCCCAACACAACTAGCCATTGTAATGGAGTCCCAAATTAGATGTTGGTTATTCTAGGCATCATAATGAACCCACTGACTGGGAGCGCTCAACATAGACTCACAAATCCGCAGCAGCAAATGTGTGAGCCCCCAAACACAGTACTGCAGATAATTAGGATTTTTAATGAGCTGGACTTGACTATAAACAAGTCTGAAGGAGCAATTGTGCCACATTTAGAGGCTGTTAAATGTGCTCACTTATCAACCACCCCAATGTCTTGTTGAAGGGGCTCTGATTTTGTCTGTTCAGTCAGGTCCATGGGAGGTTGGAGATGGAAAAATGCTGCACACTGTAATGATTTGATGGCAATTCATGGATAGCATAACAGACCAGGAGGGTCATTTTGAACACAGTGATTCAGTGTTTCCTTTGTGTCTCCAGTAAAACAGATGCACCTGTGTGTATTATAGAGATGTTAAACTGGACAGGATTTGCAGTAGTCTTATACTTGGTAACCCTTTAAATGACACAATAATGGCCACTGTAAATATAAGCAGCTGGAGGAACATTATAATAATTATAATACTGTCAAATGACAAGTTTATTCAGAGAGATGGTAGGGAAGATCCAGAGAAGATCCAGAAGATTCAGAGACAGTGGGTACTCAGCGTAGAGAAAGAAAGACAGACAGACAGACACACACACACACACACACACACACACAGACAACCACGGAGACAGACACACAGACAGACACACACAACCACGAAGACAGACAGACAGACACACACAGACACACACACACACACACACACACAACCTCGGAGACAGACACACACAGACAACCATGGAGACAGACAGACAGACACACACACACACACACACACACACACACACACACACACAGACAACCACGGAGACAGACAGACACACAGACAACCACGGAGACAGACAGACAGACAGACAGACAGACAGACAGAAAGACAGGATATTATCTGGTAATGATGAGTAATACCAAATATCACAAATGAGTCAGTACTGTCGTGCAGTAATACTGCATGATGTCACTGAAGATGTCGTCCATTTGTTCGTCCACTGCATGATCTGCACATGCTGTGCACACTGAAGCCTGACATGGTGCTTTTTGGTTACACTGTTTCCATCTATGCCATGTGAAGACACCAGCCTTGGTCTTCACATGGAGCTTTCTGACAGACGGACAGAAATTTTCTTTCACAGAAAACATTGTCATGTATCTCGCTATCAATGTTCTATGCTGTCATTATATTTCTTTTGTTTCATTTACTCTTTGTCAGTACATTAGTCTGCATGTGTGGAGGAAGATCGCCCTTTTGTTAGAGTGTGTGTGTGTGTGTGTGTGTGTGTGTGTGTGTGTGTTTGTTAAGCGCTTTTTCTGTCTCTCAGCCTGTCAGCAGAGTATCTTGGGAGGAGCTCCTGCTGCTTTTATGACCTTCTTTTCTCTCAGTGAACTAGCTTTTTCTTCGCAACATTGTCTCCCAGTGCAGCTTTGGGCTTAACTCTTCTGTCTGATGGCAACAATTGCTCAACAACAGCCTTGCCTAACTGCCTTCGACATTTACTCACTCACCCTCATAAGCAAACACACAGCTTAAATCAAGGCAGCCTTTGGTAATGATATAAAGCCTTGCAGTGCTGTCTGAAAAATGTGCATTAATATATACATTCATTAATAATTTAATAGTAAGTCACTTGTGTGGTTCTGTAGGTATTTGATGAAGCTGTCTCACTGGATGTGACATTACTGAATATTAGTCACTGAACAGAATACAAACACAATATGTAGAAAGTCTGCACATGGACATGGTTTATTAATATATAATACATAAAAGCACACAGGTTTTTTAGGCATGATATGAAAAAACTGAAATCTAATTTAAGGGTAAAATGACATTTCTGTTTTCTGTGCATGTCTATGGCTGCTGCAGCTGCTGATTCATCATCAGTTTTTTTTCTCTGTAACAAATCCAACCTTAAGATATCTCAGACTTAGTCAAAAGTTACTTAAGACAAAGTACTTAAGTAAAGTAAAATAACAAAAGACAACTTTGTTACAGTAACAAAGAACATGATTAGAACATTACTCGTTACTGCTACAAGGACACATAGGAGCAGTTTTTCATTCACCTGCCTCCTCTTTGGTTTAGCTTTGTTAAACTTCAGGAATATACTGTTAGGTCTCATGCTTCGAGTTATGTGCTGATTTTTCAATATTTAACCAAAATATTATATTATATTATATTAATTCTATTCTCTTATATTATATTAGATTATATATTATATAATATTATATCTTGATTGATGTAATGTAATAAATGTAATGACATGACATGCATAATTGATACAATGTATATTATATGTATTATGATAGAATAGAATAGATTTTTTTTTACATATATACTGTAGGCCTAACCACACACACACACACACACAAAGGGCTCATAGACATGATGAGATGCGAGATGGTGGAGTGATGGGCCACGTAGCAGAGCCCTGGGAGTAGTTAGATGTTCCGTACCCTGCACAGTGGCTCCTCTGCAGTTACCAGTCCACCCTCCTTAATTTAGACAAAGCAGATTAGTGAATCAGTGTTGTGGTAGAAGAAAGCTGACATCATTGTGTAGCAGCTCTTTGTAGCATGAAGAAGCCATGCAGACTGCACTGAAATGGATTCATGTTAACTTATTTTTAACTTGTTTTAAGTTACTTTTCAAATAATATTAATGATGCATCAGAAGAATTGGATAACTAATAGTTTGATGATTATTTAACGCATAGTGTCTGGGCCAGCCTTGCTCACAGGTGAGGCCCACTTGTTTACTCCCTGTCCAGCGTTGTTGGAGGCAGACAGTCATGCTCTGCGGCTTCTTATCATCAACTAGACAGTGAGCGAGCTGTCTGTGCAGCATCTTTGTCAACTGTCACCAGCAGGGAGATTTGGCCGAGCAGAAAGACCTGGGGTTATTGAGTCCTTTTGATAGTGTCAGTGCACAGAGAGCTTGTAATCTGTCTCCACAGCTCCAGCCCTCTCACCAAGTCGTACTCCTCTGCCCGCTGGACTGGTGGTTAGTCACACCAGTAAGTCCAGCCCGCTCTGTCGATTGTGTTGACTCATTCAGCAAGAGAAATCTTTATTTTTGCTTTTCTGGGCACCGTTATCTGATGATGGAAGGTAAAGCAATGGCAGTGGATCAGATCTTTTTTTTTTTTTGATGGATGAGTTGTTTTAGGCATCCAGGTTCTTGATGAAAGCAGTGTGTTTTTTTGTTTTCTTCACTGACGATGAGCGACTTATGACTGGTAGATGGAACATTTCTAGGCTTAGATGGCCATGAGACTTGCTGAATGAGAAGTAGTAGTTGTGACTGTGGTGTTAGTGCAGTGTTATTCATTTGTCCTTGCCTTTTTGTATATTATGGTAAAACATTACATAATGTTTAATGTGTTAATCTGTGTGGGCGGTAGCTGAGCACAAGCACTGTTGGTGCAGCAGAACTCTCAGAAGTAATCAATATTCATAATTAATGTTAAAATTTCAATCTTAAGGGACCACTCTGTTAAAAACAGAAATATTATAGCCAATTAATTGATTTAATCTCAGAAGATTTAATATGATAACTACCAATTGGGAACTCTAATTAATAATTACATTAATGACTACAATCAAAATGACCATATCAATAGTTAGAAAAGATTGGCAGAATTCACTGTTGTGCAACATTAAATAGAGCAGCATTTATTTCAAAGATAATCAGAAAAAAACCCACACAATATGTAATAAACTATATACACTGAATGCAAGAATAAAGGGAGTGTGTGTTTCTTTGTTCTGCCTTTGTATGTTCCACATGCACAGCATGGAACAAAGAGAGTGTGGAAGCACATATGATAAAACAGGTTAGTTCCACACAGGGCAGAGTAGTTACTGCATGTAACTCCAGTTCTATGAGTAACTGCAGTGTGCCAGAGCCAACTACACAATACATTGACAATAAATGTGAATAGCATGAAACCAAATCAATACATGTATATTGACAAAAGTTAAGTTTAACTTGTTTAACTTGTTTAATCTGGGCCGAGTATCAGCGGAGTGAACTCAGCAAACCTAGAATTTTGGGCAAGGTCTCCTCAGTGTATCTGCTCCAGACAGACCACTGGGGTTCAGAGAACCTTTTTGACATATATTGAGAGTAACAGGCCTGATTGTTCACGTGATAGATTTTGTTTAATAACACATGAACAAATCACCAATGGTACCTACACTGCTACCTGTTAAAACACACTGCGTGGGAGACTGAAGTGACTTGTGCTGCTCTTCAGTAAGAGTGTATCAATGAATAACTGTATGAAGATGAATATGCTGTAACAGCATGTATGACATTTTTTTTTGATGTAGCAGGCAACATTCTCTTCTTTTATCCCATCATTATCCTATTAAGTGTCCAAATGTTGAACACGTGTGTTCTATAGTTGAGTTGAAGTTGAAGTCATAGCAACATGGACAACGTAAGAACACAGTTGGGAAATTTAATATAACCTTCATTTATAGTCACAAAAGCACACTGATAAAAAACGCATTCTTAAAAAAAAAAAAAAAAAATATAGTTTATAAGATATATAGATATAATATATAGCACTTGTATATTTCCAAAAGAAAAACTGATAATACAGAAAAACGAACAGTTCAACTGTAGTTTGTTTTTTTCTTCTTTGCCATGCATTTTTCCACACACACTTGCATATTGAAGACTTATTATGAGCTGTCCTCTTCACAACATATGTACTTAATCCACTTCCTTTGAATTTAAGTGATAGAAGTATCTTGACACCCATTGCTTTAGTCAGAACTACAAATAAAGTGGAGCCAGTGTTGTCCTCTTTGGAGACCAGGCCACAACAAAAATACAAAAGATACCTCACGCTACACATGTATGTCACTGTACGAGAGGTCAGTGTCTGCTAGTAAAACACAATGTGTATTGAGAGATACAGACTGCACTAAACTGTAACTGTCTTAATTCTGAACCGATTATCATAATATTTGATGTGTCAGAAATAATGCATGGGGCACATCTAATCAGTATGTTGCAGACCTGTAATTCACATGTCTACCCTGCTCTCAGCTGGACAACACTCATATATAACACATCTCTTCACTCTGATTACTGTATTGAGATTTAATTTTAATGTGGCATAGAAACTAATCTTTAAGATATTACAGACAAAAAGCTTAATAATTGTTCTTTTATCATCTTTTCCATTTATTTATGAAAGGGTACATGCTCACACCAAATGCATAAAACAGTGTGTGCTATATTTCACTGCATTTATTTGATTATTTATTTAGACATTTAAAATCCATATAAATTGTATTGACACAGCACCAACCACCAATCTCATAACACTTTTCACGAAGAGCACTTCTAGAATGTACTCTTGATAATATTGTTATTAATATTGTGCATCTCACAAACTGGAGAGCAAATGACTTATTCATCCTGCATCCTCTGGCCACATATGTATGTGGCCAAGCGAACAACCTCTGCAGTAAAGGTCAGCAAGTACTGTTCAAAGACAGGTCAAGACAAGAAGCTGTGCTAACTCTGAATATTTTGTGGTTCTCAAGAAATCTGCAGATATGAGTGTGTGTGCATGGTGTGCTAAGGCTAATTGGGGTTTATCTATATATAAATTGAAATGAAGCTTGTTTCTCTAACATTTAGACCACCACTGCCCCCATTTAAGTCAAGTTCAAGCTTCAAAATACTTACGGCTCTTGTTGGAGAAGCTGGATGTGTAGTATTAATTAAAAAAAAATACATCAGCGTGTAATTAGGGTTTTTATGGTTGAAGTTGAGGGTCATAACTTGGATCACCAGAGGGCTCCAAACTTTCTTTTTATGTCCCTGCTGAGGTTTAACGACTTGCTACCTGTACTCCTGTTGGAGCTCTTTTTCTGCTCGTAAAAACCTTTTTCACCTTCTTCCCTCTGATACATGGTATCATTAATGCTGGATCATAAACACTATAACTTTGCCTAGATTGAATACATACATTTCAGATGTATGTGTTATGTACTTTGGAAAAATTAAGACAAAATCAATGACTTTTTCCATGATTATTACATAACAAAAGACAATTGTGCCCACTCTTATAATAAGAATGATCATTACTGTAACTGCTCAGAGTGGCTTCACATGGCTGAAGAGCACACTGTGGAAGCAGTGTAGAATTCACAAGAGATGCTTGCTGCAGACCTCCACTGTCAGGCACCTCCACTGTCAGGCCCGGAAATGCAAGCGATATATTTCAAAATAAAATTGTGAATTCGCGAATGCACTTCCGGTTGAATCGTTTTCCTCACAAATGAATGAATTAGTAAGCAATGACATAAAATCTTTCAATTCACAGTCTATTGTATAGCTTGTTTTTATAGTAAACTTTTGTTTGGTCAGTGCACATTTTCTCTTAAACTATTACTCATATATATATATATAGATATACAGTTGAAACCAGAAGTTTACATACACTGTATAAAAAGACATGTTTTTTTTTCTCACTGTCTGACATAAAATCAGACAATCACTTTTCCTGTTTTAGGTCTGTTAGGATTATCAAAATGATTTCTATTTGCTAAATGCCAGAATAATGAGTGATTTTTTTAGACATTTTTTTATTACTTTCTTCAAAGTCAGAAGTTTACATACATTTCATTAGTATTTGGTACCATTGCCTTTAAACTGTACAGTATGACTTGGGCCAAACGTTTTGGATATCCATCCACAAGCTTCTCACAATAGTTGGCAGGAATTTTGGCCCATTCCTCCTGACAGAACTGGTGTAACTGAGCCAAGTTTGTAGGCTGCCTTGCACATGTCTTTTCAGCTCTGCCCATCAATTTTCAATAGGATTGAGATCAGGGCTTTGTGATGGCCACTGCAAAGCATTGACTTTGATATCCTTAAGCTACTTTGTAACCAGTTTAGCAGTATGCTTCGGGTCATTGTCCATTTGGAAGACCCATTTGTGCCCAAGCTTTAACTTCCTGGCTGATGTCTTGAGATGTTGCTTTAGTATTTCCACATACTGTTCTTTCCTCATGATGCCATCTATTTTGTGAAGTGCACCAGTCCCTCCTGCAGCAAAACAACCCCACAACATGATGCTGCCACCCCCGTATTTCACAGTTTCGATTTTAGTTTCGTCAGACTACAGGACATGTCTCCAAAAATTAAGGTCTTTGTCCCTGTGTGCATTTGCAAACTGTAATCTGACTTTTTTATGTTTCTTTTGTAGTAATGGCTTCTTCCTGGCAGAGTAGCCTTTCAGCCCTTGTCGGTACAGTACTCGTTTCACTGTGAATAATCTGTGATTTCTGCGACAGTTAGAAGCAAAATATACTCAATGTGGTGTCTCACTGGTAGTGGACCCAAAAATGCAGAGGAGCAGAGTTTGCCAAATAAGCAGCTGTTTATTAGACCACGGGAAAAAGGGGCAGGGGGGTGTCACGGGCGCCAGGAAGGCAGCAGGGGCAGGGGAGCTCACGGGGGGAGCTTGAGCCGGGGACGAGGTAGGGAGAGGCCGTCGAGGGGTTTAGGCTGGGGCGGACTGGTGCAGAAGCCTGGTGGTGAGGAGGGCGAAGAGCTGGAGTCTGGAGACAGAAATAAAAGTCAATACTCAGATAAATCTCAGTTTACAAAGTCTTATGAGGAGCCTAGTTGATCTACCACGACGCGGTGACAATCTGGCAGCAGCATGCAGGAGGCCAGCCTCTAAATACTGCTCGAGATGATGATCAGCTTCAGGTGTGTGCAGACAGCTCCACAGCACCACACCCATCCCTGTAATGAGAGCACCTGGAGCCCAACCCCCAGCCTAGACACCACAGTACCCCCCCTCTAAATGACGCCTCCAGGCGTCTTCCCGGGCTTGTGAGGGAACTCATGATAGAAGTCCTCTAACAGTTGTGGGCTCAGAATGAGTCGTCGAGAAATCCATGACCGTTCCTCAGGACCGTACCCCTCCCAGTCTACCAGATATTGATAAACGCGCCCCCAACGCCTCACATCCAAGATCTTATGCACAATGTAGGCAGGATGACCATCAATGACCAGGGCGGGAGGAGGGAGTTCGGCCGGAAGGCTTAGGGTGCTGGAGGACACAGGCTTTAGCAGAGACACATGAAAAGTTGGATGGACATTCATAGAGTCAGGCAACCTTAGTCTCACAGCAGATGGATTAATTACCCTCTCAACCTCAAACGGGCCAACGTAGCGAGGGGCGAGCTTCCGCGACTCCAACTGCAGGGGGAGATCTCGTGTGGACAGCCACACCTTTTGACCAGGGTGGTACTGGGGGGCTGGAGAGCGATGTTTGTCCGCTAATAGCTTGTTGCGCTGGGTGGATCGAGTGAGAGCTGCTCGGGTGGCTTTCCATACTTCATGAACTCTGCGAAGGTGCTCACGGACTGAAGGCACGGCGGCCTCACGCTCCTGGGTGGGGAATAGAGGAGGTTGAAAACCATTAGCTGCCATGAATGGAGACATACCTGTGGCCGAGCTGACGAGGGAGTTGTGGGCATATTCAATCCAAGGCAGCTGGATGCTCCATGAGCAGGGATGTCTGGCAGAGACACACCGGAGAGCTGCTTCCAAGTCCTGATTGGCCCGCTCTGTCTGGCCGTTAGATTGAGGGTGGTAACCGGATGATAAGCTGGAAGTTGCACCAATGGCTCTGCAAAAAGCCCGCCACACTTGAGACGAGAATTGTGGACCTCTGTCGGAAACTATGTCCACTGGAATACCATGAATCCTGAAAACATGTGAAACAAGGAGATCTGCAGTCTCGAGAGCAGAGGGTAATTTAGGGAGAGGGACAAAATGAACAGATTTGGAGAACCGGTCAACTATAGTGAGGATGACTGTGTTACCTTTCGAAGGTGGTAGGCCAGTGATGAAGTCCACAGCTATGTGTGACCATGGACGGCTGGGGATGGGTAGTGGCTGTAATAAACCTGCTGGGGGGCGGTGAGATGCTTTTCCTCGGGCACAGACAGAGCAGGCTGCTACGAACTCCCTAGTATCCCGTGTCATGCCCGGCCACCAGAAGCGCTGTTGGAGGAACATGAGGGTACGGTGAAAGCCAGGATGGCAGGTGAGGGTTGAGGAATGTCCCCACTGTAAAACTTGGGAGCGAACTGTTTCGGGGACAAACAGCCGATCAGCTGGGCCACCACCAGGATCAGATTGGGTCTGTTGAGCTGCTCTGACCACAGACTCGATCTCCCACTGAGCAGCTCCCACAAAACAAGAAGAGGGCAGAATGGGCAGTGACTCCGATGAGGATGAATCTGGGGAGAACTGGCGAGAGAGAGAATCCGGTTTGACATTGCGACTTCCAGGACGATATGAGATAGTGAAATTAAAGCGGCTAAGGAACAGAGACCAGCGAGCTTGACGAGAGTTAAGGCGTTTAGCAGAGTGAAGATAAGCCAGATTTTTGTGATCAGTCCATATGAGAAATGGGTGTGTGGATCCTTCAAGCCAATGTCTCCACTCCTGTAATGCTAACACAATAGCCAACAGTTCACGATTTCCAACATCATAATTTTGCTCTGCGGCTGAGAGTCGCTTGGAGAAAAAGGCACAGGGGTGAAGCTTGTGGGTCTCTGGATGACGCTGAGATAGGACAGCCCCCACGCCTAACTCAGACGCATCCACTTCCAGCACAAACTGTCTGGAAGAGTCAGGGTGGAGGAGCACTGGGGCACAGGTAAACAGCTTCTTAAGCCTCTGAAAAGCCTGTTCAGCTTCCGCAGGCCATGAAAAGGGGATATTCGATGAGGTAAGTCTGGTCAGGGGGGCAGTAATTTTGCTAAAATTCCTGATGAACCTGCGATAAAAATTGGCAAAACCAAGAAAGCGCTGCAGCTGTTTGCGGGAGGTGGGGATTGGCCATTCAGCCACAGCTCTTATTTTAAGGGGGTCTGGTTGAAGCTGGCCCTCTGCAATGATGTAACCCAGGAAGCTGACAGAAGGTTGGTGAAATTCACATTTCTCAGGCTTAACATAGAGCTTGTTCTCCAGGAGGCGCTGCAATACCAGGCGGACATGCTGGACGTGCTCCTCTGGTGTGCGGGAGAAGATCAGAATGTCGTCCAGATACACAAAGATAAAATGGTTTAACATGTCACGGAGAATGTCGTTGATGAGGGCTTGGAAGACAGCAGGGGCATTGGTGAGCCCAAAGGGCATCACCAGATATTCGAAGTGGCCTAAAGGGGTGTTAAAGGCTGTCTTCCATTCATCTCCCTCCCGAATCCGGACCAGATGGTATGCATTGCGGAGGTCGAGCTTGGAGAAGATTTGAGCATGACACAAGGGTTCAAAAGAGGGATCAATCAGGGGAAGAGGATACTTGTTTTTAATGGTGATGTCATTTAATCCTCGAAAATCAATGCAGGGACGAAGTGTTTTGTCCTTTTTCTCAACAAAGAAAAAAACAGCTCCTAATGGGGAAGAAGAGGGACGGATGAGGCCTGCTGCCAGGGAGGCGTTTATGTATTGCTCCATGGCCTTTTTCTCAGGGTGGGACAGGTTATAGAGGCGGCTGACGGGGAGTTTGGCACCTGGGAGGAGGTCTATTGCGCAATCATAGGGTCGATGAGGGGGAAGGGACAATGCCAGGTCTTTACTGAAGACCGCTGCCAGGTCATGATAATCTGAGGGAACATTGGATACATCAGGAAGGGCTGGAGGGGGGGGGACGTGGGGAACTGGAGGCAGGAAAAGCTGAGTGGAGGCAGTAGGAGTGACAGTGAACACTCCAACTGGTGATAGATGAAGTCTGCCAGTCAATGTGGGGATTATGGAGTTTTAACCATGGGAGGCCTAAAACCACTGGAGAGATGGGAGAGGGCAGAACATGCAGCTGGATCTTCTCATGGTGGTTGCCAGAAATTACTAATAATACGGGCTCTGTGCGGTGGGTCACAGTGGCTATGAGTCTGCCATCTAGAGCGTTAGCATTTTGGGGTTTGGCAAGTGGCTCGAGAGGGATTTGCAATTGATTAGCAAGTTCTAGGTCAATGAAATTGTCATCGGCTCCAGAATCCACTAGGGCTTGAAATGGAAGGGTAACCCCTGCACAGGTAAGGGAAGCAGACACACTTACTCGAGGGGGAGAGCAGGATTGAGAGGAAGTCTGGCTCACCAGCGTGCCCTCCCTCACTGGCGAGCCCGGTCTTTTGGCGTCTGGGGGCAAGAGGCAATGAAGTGTCCCGTCTGGCCGCAGTAGAGGCAGAGTCTAGCTTGCATCCGTCGCTGGCGTTCTCCAGGTGTCAGACGAGCCCGTCCGACCTGCATGGGCTCCTCCACTGAGCCAGACGGGGCTCCACGAGTGCTGGCTGGGGAGCTGAAGTGGGACTGAAATTGGGGAGGGGGGGGGGGGACTGGCTGTGGGTTGGGGCCTGCCGGTCCTTTCTCTATTCCTCTCCCTCTGTCGATTATCAATCTTGATGGCCAGTGATATTAACTCATCTAAAGAATTGGGTTCGTCGCGAGTAGCTAGTTCATCCTTAATATCGCCCGATAGCCCCTTAACAAAAACAGCTCGTAGCGCCCTGCTGTCCCACCCACTCTCTGCAGCTAGGATACGGAAGTCAATAGAGAAATTAGCAACAGAAGCGGAACCCTGACGTAGGGACAATAAACGTTTCTCAGCCTCCCGACCCTGAATTGGATGATCAAAAACTCTGCGAAGCTCAGCTATGAAGGAATCATATGACCCCAGGACACTAGAACCTCCCTCCCATAATGCAGTAGCCCACTGACCTGCTCTTCCTCTAAGTAAATTAACTATATATGCAATACGTGAGCGATCTGACGGGTAGCTAGATGGTTGCTGATCAAAAACTAGAGAGCACTGTAAAAGAAAACGGCCACAGGAACCCAAATCGCCCGAATAATGCTCCGGAGGTGGAACAAAAGGTTCCTTGGCTGCAGGGGGGAGGGGTGTTTGAGTCTGAGGGAAAGCATGGCTACTCACTGCTGCAGGGGTTTCAGCTGGGGGAGTCTGGGTGGACAGTTGAGAGGCAATTTGGGCCACACTGGCACTTAAGTCCTGCAACGAGCTCATGACACCGGAAAGTAATCGGTCATGCCTTCCAAGCAATATCCCTTGGGTGGTGAGGGCTTCACGAAGAGCATCTCGATCTGCTGGGTCCATGGTATAGCCAGATTGTACTGTGGTGTCTCGCTGGTAGTGGACCCAAAAATGCAGAGGAGCAGAGTTTGCCAAATAAGCAGCCGTTTATTAGACCACGGGAAAAAGGGGCAGGGGGGTGTCACGGGCGCCAGACGGGACACTTCATTGCCTCTTGCCCCCAGATGCCAAAAGACCGGGCTCGCCAGTGAGGGAGGGCACGCTGGTGAGCCAGACTTCCTCTCAATCCTGCTCTCCCCCTCGAGTAAGTGTGTCTGCTTCCCTTACCTGTGCAGGGGTTACCCTTCCATTTCAAGCCCTAGTGGATTCTGGAGCCGATGACAAACATCATCACTTCCAGGACTGACAGTGGAGGTGCCTGACAGTGGAGGTCTGCAGCCAGGTGCCTCTCAAAATTCATGCAGGGTCCCTGAGTTTCAGTGAAACTCATTTATTGGCTTCTATTTGTTATTTTTAATCCTGTTAGAGAACGTGCTCATGTAGTTCAGCTTCTTAATAGACTCCTAACGTCCACCTACAACAATCCACATCACATGCACCGCACCAAAATGTTTCTTTTAATGTCTCCCCTTCATGTTGAAATGTTTCAAACAGGTCCCATAAATATGACACAAATAAGCAACAGTAATGGGATAACATAATTTATTCAAGTTAGCAGAACTTACACCTTAAACTTGTCATACAAATTAGCCATGGTATATGAATCTAATTAACTAATTACAGGACACAGATCACGGTTAGAGTCAGATGATATAACACATGCATGTGCAACAACAAGACGATTAAATAGATTCCATTATAGAGATGATGATCGGGACAGTAATCCAAGTTAGACAACAGAATCACCAGTTTGATCACATACAGGCACATAAGCACTGTCTTAAGGCTAGGGGTTGCCATGGTTACAATATATAATCCAATGTGGTATAGTGATCAGCTTAATGTTTTAAAAAAATGCCATCTGTGGGTTTGAAATGGGAAACATACAGCAGCTTCCTGTGTTAAAGTCCAGTGCTTTGCTCAGTGCTCAGTGGTCAGTCACCAGATTTGTCGACTGTGCTCTCACCAAATTAAAAAGATGCATAGTGATTCAGCTGCTGCTCAAGTGCAGACAGCCTAAGGGCTCTTCTTCATTAGTGTAATGCTGGTTACTCTTAACGTTAACTATAAACTTGATTTTGACTAAATTAAATTAGTTACAGGCTGTGGGTCAAGCAAACGCTTTTTCTGTGTAACATGAATATTTTATTGTCTGTCTCAACCATAGGACAACTGAACACTGACCAACCGTGATGCGTCATATCACTCCGCAAATATTAATAATTACTTAATAAATGCAAGGTGTACAACAAAATATAGTTCCTGTCCTGAATTAAGAAACAGAATACAAATACTTATTAATTTAATTATACCAATTCTCTAAGTAAATCTGAGCAACATGAGGTCATTTACAAAATAAATCTCATCTTACATTAGCATCAGACAATTCAAATTTCTGTGAGAGCCCAAATATTAACTTGAATCTGATTGACAACACGTTGACAGCCTGCACATCTGAAATGTTCTCAGGGATTGAAATCAGCATGAGGTCTCAGTCCTGTTAACCCCTCAAAGCTCTCATTTTAGTCCCCTGAAGAACACTTGTTGGAGTGTCTCTAACAGACGCTGATGTTTACTCCGTTGGAGTGAAAGCTCTAATTTTTCCTGTTCCTCTACATCGCATCATTCACACCTCTCTCCACATAGTGTTTTTTGTCTCTCTCAGGGCCGGTCCTAGCTATGGGCAATGTGGGCGGCCGCCCAGGGCGCATTCTCCGTGGGGGGCGCACGAGCGCCTGAAAAAGAGAAAAACCTCGCGAATTTTCGATACCACTCATTAACTTAGCGGAGCGGGCGCCCCGGGAGCGGGGTGTTGACAAGGCAGAGGGGTGCGGCGGACAGACTGATGGAGGCGCACGGCGCATCCAGGGGCGCCCTGGGGGGGGGGGTTCGCCCAGGGCGCAAATGTGGCCAGGACCGGCGCTGGTCTCTCTCCATCAAAAAAACAAACATGAAAATGACTCCTGTCAGAGGGCCGCGTGTTTTTCAGAATACAAACTGTATGCTAATTCCTTAGTCTCAGCGCTGTGTAATACAACTAATCCCTCTTCATCATGAGAGCAGAGCAATGGCAGTTCTGGCTCTCGCCTCTTCACAGGATTTGAAAATGGCAAGTGTGGATTTCAAAGTCCTCCTGGTTTATCACTACTGTACAATATCTTTTAACAACCCTGTCAATAATTCACTGGCAGTTGCCAATTAATCAGACACTTTTTTCAAAGTGTTACTTTTTCAGAATGGAAGTCCATAATGAAGTAACTTTCTACAGATTGTTTTTATTATTCATCTTTCTTCTTGATTTTGTCGTTTCCTTTCAAGTGGCAGAATAAAGAGGAGTCTTTGATATCCACCCAGAAAAACAGGAGCATCTGGGAGATGCAGAGAAACAAAACACTATTTGAATTATTTGCCTTTGAAGCTCCATTTATAAGCACTTTTCACATATCAGCCAGCGGGACTCGCGCTGCATCGCCAAACTTTGTTGTCGGGAGAACAAAGTCTCTGTACACATTCACGTCCCTGTATGTCTGTGTCCGCACACATGTGTGTGCTGGTGATAGGTGTTTGTGACCCACCAACACGTGGGTTATCTTATTTGTTTGGATGGAAGACAGAATCTCCCGCCGTCCCCCTTCCTTGCAGTCGAATGGGGTAACGCCTCTTTTGGCCAGAATAAATTCTGTGAGTGGTAAGCCACTGCTGCATGTATCCATGTGATAAGCTGATCATGAAACCGAGGATTTATGATACTAAATTAAAGAGCAACATTTGTTCGTTCAGCTTATATGTTGCAGATTATTGGGCAGCTGGAGCTGGTAGAGTGGTAAGCAATGACAAGATAAAGAAGGGAAATTACTTTAAGGTTTTATTCAAAGCTTTGAGACATTTAGATTTACTCAAATGAGCCAAAAAAAAAAAAAAAAAACCTGTGGTTTGTTAAAAGACAGAGAGACAAAGTGACTCACAGTCTGTGAGAGGTTTTTCACCAGTGTTCTGCCTGCTCACAAACTAGTTTGAGCACGGCTGATTGCAGGAGGGTTGAGGTAATGAGCTTTTACCTCACCACTGTGCTCTCATACCATTCATTTACACAGCTGGTGTAAAAGTTCAGTTTGGTGTCACAGTTTCGGTTTGCTTTTTTTTTTCTCCTGCTACAGCACAGCACTGCTCTGTAAATCTCATCCTTTACTCTTTGAAAGAATCAGTATCCATTTTCTATTTTTTTGTTTGTTTGTTTGTTTCATGAACCTGCCCTGTGTGTGTGTATGTAGATACAAGCCAGAATGCTGTCAGCTGTCCATGCAGACTGAGCACTATTTTTCCCTTTATTCAGTCTTCCTCCTGTCTATCACTGCGCAACAGGACACACATTTGTACGTCCTCCGTGTGTGTTGGATGTCATGGATTTGCAATGTGTATTTGGCTTGATGATCTGTCATTTTTTTTCATTAGGTTTTGTTTAAACAAGCATCTCATGCTAAATTAAGTAAAATAAATGAAAGACAGTCCTCATTGGTGACAGAGGAAGGCATCAGTGTTAAATGACTACAATGTTTGTCATTAATAAACAGTGTGCTGAAATGACCTAATCACTTTTTCCCCCCCATAATAACAGTAGCCAAAGAATAATGGCTGCTGAACAATTGTCCTTGTACGTGCATGTTTCTTCCAAAGGTCATGTTTCAGTAGAGTGAACGTGCAGCCACGGACTCACTGCGTGTTTATCAGACACTGTGCTGTATGTGATTTTTACCAGCTCTCCTCCTGCAGATTACATTTATATGCAGATTTGGATCAGATGCAATTTTGACTGAAACTCAACACATCTAGATTGTTCTTCAAAAACAGTGTCACTTTCAAATAGTGACAGTGGGCGGGAATGTTTGCAGTACATTTTCCTGCTCAATTTTACAGTGTAACTTTTACTTTATCTCGAGAGTATATTTAATGTATGCAGCCTGGAGTTTGCAACACTCAGTGGCTGAATTTTAAAATGGAATCACAAAAATAAAAGATCAGGCTTCACTGCTCCAGGTCCATTTCTCTTAAAAAGACGTAGGAGTTCCTGAGCTACACATTACAGTTAGCAGAAACCACGTGGAGTCAAAGTGGGTGTCGAATTCCTTCTTCTCTCCCTATTTCAGTAGCTGTGCACTCTATGCTGCCCCTGATGGACAGAAGATGTCAGTTGACGTTGCTGTGCAACCCTACTGACGAAAACAAAAGGCTCCTCTAAATATCTTAGCTTATAAAACAAGTACATTTAATGAGCTGCTCTAGACTGAAATGTCCATGTTATGTTCCAGGATGCAGCGATGCAGGCCTTCACATCACTACTACTGGTTTATTTAATTAATTACTATATATTGGCTATGATAGTAATAATATAAAATAGAATAATGTGCTGTTGACATTTGCACATTGACTCCTCTGCATGCTACATTTAACCCTTTAACACACTTTTCTACCTCAATCTACAGAGATGTGTTCTGGTGTCCTCATCCTAATGAAAACTGCAGGTCATTTCAATCTTTTAAATCATGCTTATAAAAACTGATTTGGTTAAAAAACTAAAAAGAAAGCCAACTAAAAAACTGAATAAATAAAAAAAATATAAACATTAATTCAGTGCTTTGTCCAGAACTTTTAAACTGCATTTTCTTTTATTCATCTATTGTTTTCATTTCCAGTGACTGACAGTCCATGAGATATGCACCAAGAGATACTGTTAGTTCTTCTAGTTCATTCTAGTTGATGAAGTTCCCATGAATGTCATCAATGTCATTTGTTTTCTCCAGATTATGGACCTGATCCTGTGCCTTGACTGTTTATAATGTAGTACTGAGTACTGGCTCTACACACTTTGCTGCTGACTGTTTGTAACCGCACAGGCTTTGTTCATAGACCTGTACTCTGTCTGTGTCGAGATGGGCACTTATTTGTTTAGCTGATGCTTAATTATCCGTCCATAACAGAGCCAGATGTTGGTGTTCCGATATGACTGCAGTGTTGTGGTGTCATGTGAGCTCCACCCATCTGCTGCTTCCTGTCCTGGTGGTTGGGTTTGGACTGTGCAGCCATTAACCAGGGTCAGCAGCTGGTAGAGCATCAGCGTGCTGGCAGCTCCTCGTGTTCTCCCTGACCCCGTGTTACCCACTCACCCTGGATGCATGTAGATGAGCTGGGCGACACAGCGGTGTGAGGTTACAGTGTCACTGTCATTAGAAAGGAGGTCAGAGCGATGTAATGACTTCCATGCTAAAAGGCCTGCTTCCTGTCAGCAGCGCCACAGGTCATCAGCTATATCATCACCATCATGAGACTGGATATTTACTCTGGCCAGACAATGTCAGGGCAGCATGGAGCTCTGGATAACAGTACAGGTCACACCTCAATTTTTACTCTAATTACACTGGAATGAAACAAGAAGATGTTCAGTGTTAACAGATGACCTGCACACCACAGGGAGGGAAAGCTCTTCACTGAAAATTCATATAGTGTTAAAATACAAACAACATTATTACAATTACAATTAATTCAAATGTTGTTCTACTACATCCAGTTTTTGTACTTTTTTGTTGCCATAGTTACAAATCCTGTACTGTTTACTAAGGGATGCTATAATGCTTCAGGTAACTGAGGCAGCTAGTGGTTTCAATTCATTTCAGTTGTCTGGTGGATGCTCATGACTTATTGTAGACTAGAGGTTAACCCATGGAGCTTATAATGCATCACGACTTATACTCACCCATACACGCACGATCAAGTGTAGTAAGAACTCATAATATGCTAAAACAGTCCATGCAGTGTCATACTTTATCATCATATACATGCTAAGTAAAGTGAAGTAAATGCTGATGCATCTATAGAAATTCATGCTTAATTATAATCTTTTGTTATTGGTTTTGTAATGAGATATAGTACTGATTATAATAAAACGTTGTTCAGATGGTGCACCTCCATTTGATTCTTTTAATACATTTCCATTAAATCAGTATACAACATGAAATGAACTTGCACAGAAAACATACAATGTCAGTACTGAATAAACAGAGTATCTGTTATCTCTCTTCAATTTCAAAAGTCTGTATTATCAAGCCATACATACTGATGCATGAATCAAATCTAAACATATGACATGAACACCATTTTTAACTTCAAAAGCTTTATCACACCCCTTATTATTATTATTGATCAGGAGGTGTTATGTTATCTTACATAAGCTGTGAATTCAAGTTTATGAAACACACAAACATAATTCTTATCAGGCCAATAAATAAAGTCTAAATTGTCTGCTCTGCTTATACCATCATGCCATTTGTCCTTCAGATCAGCTGTGGACCGTGTCCTTAGGACTTCTGTCTGTTGAGTGTTGAAATTCATTCATGACCCTGGAAAAAGTAATCTGACAAATTAATCTGAGTTTTGATGATTTACTTGTCTGTTCCACTTCCTCATGCTCTTGAACAGGAAGTTGAGTAGCGGCACTCCTCTTTGCCCTGAACTCTTCCCTCCCTCCAGTCATGAACTCAATACAGGAGTCAGACTGTCAATTCTTCAAGTAGTGTTGCTTCACCCTGGGACATTTCAGATTCAGTGCTGACAGCCTGCAGCCTCATTTGTGCCTTTCTTTTCTGAATCACTTTATTTCACATGAATACAGTGGGAGCCACCAAAGAGAATATTTAAGGAAAATTAGAGTAGCTTAGTCTGTGTTTACTTATCGAAGTAATTGGAAATTGGAAGCTGGATCATAACTTATCAGACAGTGTGTTTGTCATGATGTCTGGTCAGGTGGGTTACTGACTACTTAGGATGGAGGAGCATGTTGCAGATCATATTGGCCATTTGTTTCTCACCAACCACCTGGATACATACTTTTGTTTTTGTTTTTTATGTGGGCAGAAAAACTCATCAGCTGATTTTTATCACAACCAGAACATCTACTGAAAACAAGATACGTGTGTGTGTGCTTCCGCTTTGTATATAGTTTGATGATGCATTCATACTGAAGTAATAGATGCAGAAGCATGTGTGCATGCAAATAAACCTTGTTTATGAATGACAGTTGCCATATTTTTATATCTATTGGAATCATGAATACAGGACATATTCTTGAAATGTAATTTTTACCTTGAATTGACCTTGAGTTTCTTCTTCTATTTTATCTTGTGTGTGTCAGATTTACCGTATGGAAGAAATGGAAAATAATATTGATAACTACGTTTTCATTTGTGTGTAATTAGTTTAACTGTGCGTTCCTCTGCTGCCAATGTCTATCTCAGACCCAGCAACGATCCAGTGAAAAAAATGTTGCTGGAAAGAATGATTAAAAAAAAGCTAGGCTGTACAAAGCACAGCATTTTGTGTGTGTGTGTGTGTGTGTGTGTGTGTGTGTGTGTGTGTGCACGTGCAATAGTGTATTGTTTGTACAAACTGTGTGTTCAGTATATTCCTGCCTTGTACTGGCAGAGCACTGATGTTCTCTCTGTCTCTCTCTGACCTGCTCACAGCTGCTAATTGGTATCCACGAGGCTGTGTCCTCCTCATTCCAACACGGAAATGTGAAAGATGTAAACAGGTTGCACAACTCTTTTCTAATACAACGTTTATTTCCCAAAGCGTTTGAGCTACATGGTCTTCATCATTACAACATTTCTGCTGGACCTGCTTGTATCAGCACAGCATGGCACATGAAATGTAATATAACAATGAAATTTATCAAATTTTATGTTAAATATTTTTTTCTAAAAAATCCAAAATTTACATTATTTAATATCACTCCTCGATGGAGTACAAAAAAAAAGGTACAGAAAATGGCCATATTTATATATACGGGATATGTCTAATATATCAAAAGCAGACTTCTATTCTTTCACCTGCTGCATAAATAACAATATAAATATTGTGATGAAGACACGTAACAGTAAGGTGGAGAATATAGGTCCAAGATTTGTTTTGGTGTAATGGTTGTCTTAATGAACTACAATCATAATAAACAGATCTGAAAATGTCAAAAGAAAACAGTAATTCACAACGAACTGTCCAGCAGCCAGACAACAGCACGAAGCAAACACTGCCTGCCGACAGAGGTAACGAGCTGAAAACACTCGCAGTGGACGTTGGGAAAAAAAAAAAACCTGAATAAATCTGCTGCATCCAAGAAGGAATACTTTATGAGCAGGTGATGTAATAATGGTTAATCAAATCAGCTTCTTTCACCTACTTCTAAAAGTAAAATTTTTTTTTTTTGCCTCACTGTTATCAGTTATGATTGCTGAGATTGGTGAATGTGGAAAAGTCAGTTTTAACAGTGACAAACAGCAGACAGACATTCAGATTTCACAGTGTGTAGGATATGTTGTGGCATCAAGTTGTGCAGGTGCTGATTGCAATCCCTTCACCTCACCTCACCCTCTCTTTCCTAGTGTAAACTATAGTCGCTCTATATGTGAAAAATACAAATGGCACTACCTAGTGCAGTGTTTAGTTTGTCCATTCTGGGCGTCTGTAGAAACATAGAGGCTGTGGGGAAGAGGACCTGTAGATATGGAAGGTTCATTCTAAGGTAGCAAAAACAGAACAATTCTTATTTCCAGGTGATTATACATGAATGAAAACATAGTTATGATATTATGTTATATAAATAGAGCCCCTTAAATCTGACACACTAGACCTGTAAATTAATGTTGACTATATCTAAACATTCCTTATTTTGACAGCCCTCAGTGTTCTGAACAAACCAACACAATGTAGCTCCAGCTATTTGACCCAGGGTCAGACCCTGTGTTTCAATGTCTGGGGAAAACCTGGATGTGAGTCTTTAATCTAAATCTGTATTTATTTATCAGATCTGTGCTTTTTTTATTGTGACATTGTTGACTGCTCTATGTTTTTCTCCTCCAATGGAATGAGAAGGGAGCATCACTCTTTGGTGGAGCTGCTTGCAGACAAAGATATTTGGAACCTGCGACAGGACCACCACACTTAGTAAGAGTTTACCAAGTTCACTCCTGGATTTGAGCAAGCAGGCCAACAGTGGAAGGTTTCATCAAATATTTCATTTCAGCCCTCCTGTGTTGTGAGTGAGTGTGTGATGTAGAAATAGTGACTTTTTGTCATTTCAATTTCTTGGAACCATGACAAACATTCTACTGACAGCTGGAAGCTCTGGCTACGGGATGTGTTGTGCATGCACTTAAGCTCAGTGTGTCACATAGTGGTAATCTGGGACAGCCTGCGGCTGGATCAGTATCTGCTTTGATTCTCTTTAACTGTAGTACCATGGGGTGACAAGTTAGCCGACTGAACCTGGATGTAATGTCAGTGAAAGTTTATGATGGACATCTAATGTAACTGTCCAGGCCCTGGAGCCACCGCAGTCTCCACTGCTCAGCATAAGCACTGTCAGAACTGTCTGTTTTTTGGCTCTTCAAGGTCCTGTTCTGTAGAGTAGCCACTTTCCATGCCTGTGTGTAGAGCAGTAGCAGAAGAAGAACATGAATGGGTGTTACACAGACAAACTGTAAGAACAAGTGTGTCCAGGCTGTGTTCAGTACAGTGTGTCCTCCCCACTGTGTGTTGTGTGTTTCCTAAATGTGAATGTGTTATCTAATTGCTTCTGTTTTGTCTGTTTGCATGTGTTCTGCTAAACAGCCCACATTGTAGAAAGGTAGTTTTCCATTTGTGTACTTTATAAAGAAGTTTTCTGTGGGTTATAAATCCTGTGAATGTGTAACATGCTCACAGTATTCACACATGGTGCCTTTAAATTATATGTCAGGACTATATAGTTGTGATGTCACAGCTATACAGTCACCATCCTCAGCCATGCCCTTAACCACAGTCCAGGTGGTGTCACCTGTGGTCTGTCACTTAAAAAGCAGTCAGCCAATTAAAAAGAGAGGATCATTAATATTAATGAGCACTGTCATGCCCTGTCTTTGCTAGAGCTCCTGAAAGAAGTATAAATTCCTCCAGGAATTCTGATCATGAAAACATACTAAAGGGAAACAGCTTAACTAAGTAGCCTGTATTGTAGAAGCACAAGGCCGAGAAAAATGACAAAACTAGCAAAATCTAGAGAGCGACGCGCTCCTCTTCTGTAAGCCTTCTGATGGGATATGAACCCGCATGGAAAACAGAACAAAACAGTGACCCAACATCACAAAGCCATGCCCCTTGGAATGTAGGAGATAGAGAGGAGATGTAAAACTATATCAAGATGGCACTGACACTGCAAACCACAAATATATCTTGTCATTACAATCAAATTCATAGCAAGAGGAGATTTGTCAACACATCCTTCCTCCATCTGCATTCTAAGTGTCTTATCCTGTTATTGTTGGAATGGTGTTTAGTATCTGTCACATTTCAGCTGATATCTAAAGATCTCTGCAAGCTGTGAGTTTTCCTGTGTCTCCTCCTCCTTCACTCTGTTTGTTTACTTTGCTGTGCATGGCAGAATATTAAAGTTTTGTCCATGGAGTACAAGTATTCTTGGGCTCATTAGTGAGGAAACAGCTTTATTTACTGACATTGTAGGTAGGCAGTAACGTAATACTCCTCCTTCCAGAAGGATGATGGCTCTACTACTGCTGTGATGAACATCCCCCTCTTTCCCCATCAAACTTTCCCAGCTACTGCAAACCTCGTCATAACGTGGCCCCAGGGCCCTACGTCAGATCAATTCTGGTTCCCAGCCTTTCTTAGTTCTTCCTCTCTTTGTGTGTGTGTGTGTGTGTGTTTGGGTGTGTGTGTGAGAGAGAGTGAGAGTGTGTATGAATGTGCCTTCACCTGTACCTCTCTGTTTCTGCCTCCCTGTAGCAGTCTGAGGAGGATGATGTGTAGTCATAAACAATAAAGCTGATTTCTTTTTCTACTGCCTTTGCTGCTCCAGCACCAAGTAAATCTCAATGCTGCAATCGTTTATTTAAAATGACTGTGTGTGTGTGTGTGTGTGTGTGTGTGTGTGTGTGTGTAAGGGGAGTTGTGTTTGTGGAACTGGCACTAGGCGATATTGATCAGAGGTAATGAGAAGGGAACAAGGCAGCCCACACACACAAACACTGACACATAGGTGCATTGTGCAAGCATGTGTTTGTGGACACACATAGACACACAGATATGTCATGGATTCCCTGCAGGAAGACAAATGGAAGAGTAATTGACTGAGACAATACAAACATTTAGATAGACGTCTGCTGGGGGTCCTCTTGTGAATTAGCACCTAGTTTTTTTGGCCCTGAGGAGAGTTTGTGAAGGGAGGCGGTGGAGTCTGTTGGATCCAAATAACGAGAAGGTGCAAAGATGACAGTTGATGGACAGAAAGCTCTGGATAAGTGTTGATGAAAGGAGGGGAGCTGGCCCATATATAGGGCAGGCTGTTCTAACCAAATTGCTCCCTCTCCTCTTTGTCTCGGGTTGATTAACCCTGTCATACATTATGCATCTTGTGCTGGAAGTGAAAATGACTTTTGGAATGGGGAGATGTGTAAGGACATGGAGCTGGGCCCCACGCTCAGATTGGCCTCCTGCAGGAACATCCATTCTCAAGTAATCCTTTTTACCCTGAAATTGTGCTGAATTTCGGGGTTGCAATTGCATGCATTATGTGTCTCGAATGAATAATATCACACTTCCATTCTTATATTTTAATATCATTTCTGTGAATAAGGAATCATGAGAATATTTCTTGTACAACATTCAGAGATTTGCAACTTGCGTGCATAAAGCTGAGGTGTGAAGGTAATAAATACAATTTTGAGATGCTGAGACTTTAGTACTTCTTTCCATGTTGTAATCTGTCAACTCTGCTTTGCAGAATATCTTAGAAACATAAAATATATATGTGTTATATGTTCCACATTAAAGACACATATTGTAGTACTCAAATATAGTTATTAATACTAGTATAAATACTTTTGCTTGGTAAAGAATGCGATGAGCCCTTTATGTCTCTGCCATGAAGGGCTTCATGTCGTCTTTGTGCTGTGCAGTTAGATTCAAGCTGAGTCTTATTAATGGTACTGAGGTCCAGGAGGCTTCTTTAGCCTCACTGTTGGAGAACTTGTCAGCCACTGGGTTCACAGTCATTTCATATTTATTTATTTTTTTTAAATATCTAGTTTGATTTGGAATTAATTGTCTGTAAAATGTGCATAGATGTATGTGTCACTTACTTTAGATAGAACAGATTTTTTTCATTCATATTCTTTAAAAGAAAACACTGAGGTTTCCATACACTAACAGGGCATGAAGCATTGAATCCATGTTCAAGGTGGAAGGTTAACAACAAACATGTTAAATAGAAGAAGAAGATATACTTTATTAATCCCTCGATGGGGAAATTATTTTTTCACTCATGCATTTTGAACCCAGACACACACACACACATGCAGTACAAGGGCATAGACATGCAAATGTGGAGAGAGATGGTGGGGTGATGGGCAGCCCCCCGGAGGAGCAGTTGGGGGGGATCGGTGCCTTGCTCAAGGGCACCTCAGCAGTGCCCAGGAGGTGAACTGGCACCTCTCCAGCTACCAGTCCACCTTCCATATTTTGGGTCCATGCTGGACTTGAACCGGCCACCTTCCAGTTCCCAAGCCAAGTCCCAATGGACTGAGCTACTGCCGCCCCCTTTTTTTTTTTAGAAGATATATAAGATATAAATAAATAATAATAATAATAATAAGAATAATAATAATAATAATAAAATAATAATAAATAGATACTGCTATCTATATTCTATATTCCAATTGTACTTCATGCAGATGTCCCAGCGCGGTCCTGCCACATTTGCGCCCTGGGCGAACCCCCCCCCCCCCCCCCCCCCCGAGGTTTTTTGCTTTTTCGGGCGTTCGTGCGCCCCCACGGAGAATGCGCCCTGGGCGGCCGCCCACATTGCCATAGCTAGGACCGGCCCTGCAGATGTCAGTGGTTCAGGAGTTCTGGTTCCCTTTAACTACCAGTTGTATGCTTCTTCTTACACAGCCTTCTCCTCATGTGATGTATTTAAGCAGAAACTCCTGAAGGCCATGGTTTACAGTCATTTTACAATTGCTACCTGTTCGGGACATTGCAAAGCTTGTTGCTTTGCTTTGGAGGTGTGGAAAACACTTTGTACGATTCCTTTAAAACGGGTATGCGTCTGAGAATGACTCAAAACCATCTTGGTGAAAAAAAGAAACTCATCATGCCGCTGAAAAGATCTACTCCCGACAGAGACAATGATGTTTCGACTCGAGCAACGAAGAAATGCAGAATACAGCAGAAGAGAGTCATCACAGCTCTGATGTGAGACGCCTGTTACAATCTTTCAAGAACAGGATTGAAAGCAGCTGAGGCCCAAAGAAGAGCGTAGTCTATCTGTGGTCGACTGCAAGCGCCCCCATGCGATTCTCTGCATGGGGAATGGTCTCTGGAGGCCGTACGGCGTGCAAGGCTATTGGGGCTATGTGTTCAAGTATGAAACGAGTGAGCTTTGGCTGTATCAGAGGAATGAGGGTGAAACAGTGGGGCCTCTGTCTGCTGTAGGGATGCTGAGTTCCAATGACTGGGCAGTGCTGGACTGGTGATTCCAAATCACTCTGCCCTAATCACCCAACCGAGCATCCCCAGGATCAGGAAGGCACTGTAACCGCTAAACAACCCAGATTGGAGGCCGAGACCAAGGCTACTTCAAGCGGTCTGGCAATCGAGAACCTGTCCCTCCGGTCACTGGTTCTTACGAGCCACTCTCCAGACATCCGGAGAGAGAGGAGCTACGGAGCACTTTGTCTTGGAAGTTTTAATTCAGACGCGGCGTATTCAAGACGCTGCTAGATCTGCCGGAGCTGCGTGGAAGGAGAAGATGGAAGAATTGGAGAAAAAATTACGACTCTGTTTACGACTGCCGTAAATGGAATGACATCCTGCCGGTGAAAAAACCCTGTCCTTCTGAAATCCAACCACTGAATGGAGGCGTGGGGTAGCTTTTGGTCTTGTCTCACTGTAGTTATCATCCGCAAAGTAATGGCCAGGGTTTTGGGTGGGAGGAAATTTGTGAGAAACACCTCATGCATGCAGAAGCATGAGCGATGTGAGCAGCTAAAAGGGCTACGCCCGTGTCAGTGAGGAACTGATTTCGAACAGGACGCAGCCCGGGCAAGAAGGTCAACATCATTTTCACAGTACAGCCGAGCTCCTTCTCAAGTCAAACGTACCCTGACTCACACCTCTCTGTCCAGCCGTAAAACTCTTGCTGCGAGCAGGAGTCATACGTTCCACGCCATATCATGCGGCGGGGGATAAGCTCCGATATACTGCAATTCTTCTCTGAAACTGAAAACCGTGAGGGGGAAATGGACCCTTGGTCTGATCAGAGAAACCAACGCCTTGGGCATGGCGCTGAGACGCATGGTGAGAAAATGACAGAGAGTCGATGAATTTTAGATTAAAATCAGGGTCTTGGTAAACAGAGAATTTTACTGCCCTGCATGATGAGAGAAGGTTGCATTCCCATCTCTATCATGGTGTTGAGGACAGATAGCTGTCAAAACCTTTAGCATTGTGAGCGCAAAAACACTGTTTAGACGCGGGCCTCCTGAAATGCAGGAGAAAGTCCTGGACACAGTTCAAACCATAAGACATCCACCGACGCCACTCAGGTGTTTGGTGCAACAAGAAAAGGTTTGTGCACGTTCTGTTGAACAACAAATGTTTCAACAGTCATAAAAAAATCAATTTATCTGCATGATCTTTAGTCGGAGGCAAAGGCTGAATGAAGCAGAGGTGATCACCGGCGTCGGAGTCTAATTTTTCTCCGCAAATGTTGCAATTTAGGCCGCTGGCATTTGTGATATGAGATGTGGTAATTTTTTTGCAACTCTGACATCTTTGATTGTGTTGCATATACTGCTATGTGTTTCACCCAAAGGTCTTTCTCTAGGCTCCTTGTGCCTGTCAAAACACAGAGGCGTACGACACGTCCTTTTTGCATCGCGCAATGCTACGGGTTTGAGCTCTGCTTAGTACAATCAGGGTTGTTAGACAAACAGGCAGTGACCTTTGCATTGTGGGCGTAGGGCTTCATGTAGCGCTTTTGTGCAGTAATGACAGACGTACGGACCCCGAGAAAGGCTTCAGATTTTTATACCGTAATAATGGTTCTGGAACAAAAGAGAAACGAGGATTTGATCATATCGGAGAAAGCCGTCCAAATTGAGAGAGCGGCTGCTGATCCGGACTTCTGTAAAAAATAACAATTTTGCGGTTCAGAATTTCAAATTTGCACACGTCAGTAAAGGTGACGGGGGTCTGATGCTCAGACCGGAGAGTCTCTGAAACTCTCTCCCTTGTTCTAAGGCCTGATTATCAGTGATTAGGGGATCGTTACATGGGCCAAGTTGATGGCAAAGCGAGGGGATCATTCCTGTTGTCTACAATGTAAACATGTTGTCTTTTAATTCGTATTATTTCACAGTCTAAAGTTTTTCCAGTTTGCGTTTACACCGCCTCTAGGATCATGCACAACCTGAACAACTAATTCTAACCTAGCATCTGATGCTATCTCGGTGTTAGATTGAACCAAGCGTCCAGCAACCCTCAAAAGCAGGTAAGATAGCATCACCATGTTCATCCTCAACAACCACAGAGACATGATTCTGAACATTCTCACAATAGCTTCTAGTGTATTACATCATTACGCCCAACCGTGCTCTGACAGTGCCAGCCATTTCTCTAAGAATTAACATCACATCGTCATAAAACTGTGCAAGATCCGGTATTTTTCTGGCAGGGGGAACGGTGAACACTCGTCTCCAACTCCAGATGTTGAACCGGTCGCGAGACACGGTCGTGATGTTGGAGGAGGAGGAGGTGACGGTCTGGGGGTGAATCAGACTGACCTCTCCTTTCCTCCACCATGCTGGACATGGACTTCCTCTAAATTTGGAGTTGGAAATGAACCGATTGAATTGGAGGAGTGGGTGGGGTAGGAGGAGGAGAAGGGGGGGGACTTGGCTCTCATTTGCATGTGAGAGGAGGAGGGGGAGGGAGAAGGGGATAAGGAGGAGGGGGAGGAGGAGAGGGGTCTGGTCATCTGATGCATTGCAATTTCTAAAGGATGGAAATAATTTTCAACATCGGAGGAAGATGGGTTTTTGATTTAGAAGCAGCAGAGCTCTTTCTAATGGTTGGAAATAGTTATTAGCAGTCGATGATGACGGTTCACCCACATTAGCAACGGCTACATCTACAGGAGGAGGGGGGAGATTTGATTCAATTGCTCAAACCATAAACTAAATCAACAGACCAAAAGAAAAGTTTTCTTCATCCATTTTTTTTAGTTTTATTTTAAATGTCACACCACAGGTTTAGGACTTTTTTCCTCCTGAATTCAGCAATTTCACAAAGCGCATCCAACCTTTGAGTGTCTCACGATCGCCCGGTTTCTTAATGAAATCAGCAATCTCATAAGCAGGTAAAAGCTTTCAAGTCTCTCACGTTCGTTCGCAGTCAGTGGATGTGAGGCGACTCCCTCCCTCCGCAGACGGCACTTCTGGCCAAGTATCGTGCTTCAGGGCTCTGTGGATCGAGTCTCCAGCGCCGGCCTTCCCGTCGTGTCCCACCGTCAGGCTTACTGCTGACTCCGGGGGTTTCCGTCCACAGCTCCTTTGTTCCACAACTGGGGACCAAAAAAACATATTTTAATTCACAAGACAATTAAGAGACGAGACAAAAAGATCATTCTATATTTAGAAAAACATTGCCTACCTTGTTGACGGACGTAGGGTTTTTTTGTTATAGGAAGCTCTGACACAGGACTCCCGGGAGGAGAAACTGAAGGCTGGGCTCTGTATAAAACATCATTGAAATCCAAACGTCACCCTTTCCATGTCGGAATATAATATATTTCTTTTTTGAAAGTTTTTAAACTTACCGATGCTCCACTTGTAGTGGCGGCAGAATTTCCTGCGTTTCCTGGTGGTTGCGTCCCGCCCAATCGCAGACGGTTTGCACGGGGGAGAGTCGTTGTTGGAGGAGTGTCAGAGTGCTTCCTGCATCACCATCTAATAGATAGTTAGATACAGGCGTTCTAAACTCTGCAGCACCGTCGCTCCGTCTAGAAGATCTAATATGACAGTTTGGAGACGAGGAAAAAGTTAAAAAAAAGTTACATCTCATCAGTTTACTGACAAAGTCAGTTGTGTGAGATCTATGCCCTCAAACTCTTCAGGAGTCACTTCAAGAAATGAAAAAGACATTCAGTGTAGACAAAATCCTGGATACAACAACCCAAAAAGCACCAAAAATGTCTTATAACACAGAAAAACATGTTAACCATTACTGGCTAGTTTCTAAAATGTGTGTAAACTCTTAGCGGTAGTAAAATATCGGCTTGAAGAAAAGCTATTTGCAGAACGCTATATTAATAGCAATAATAGTAGTAGTAGTACAGCAATGAACTCGTATCTTTCAAAAGTTTACTCAAACTCGTCAGAAGTCATTCATGAAATGAAAAAGA
>NC_040031.1:22168725-22197594 GCF_000972845.2 Larimichthys crocea | reverse complement strand
TGGGATTCAGTATCTTGCCCTGGGACATTTGACATTGCAGACTGGAGGAAGAGGGATCCAAACGGAGGGACCGCTATACCTCCTGAGCCCACAGCGACCTCACTTGAGACGGCTACCAGACCAAGTCAACCTCCATAAGCACCTGTCTTAAAATGCTCATGGCTACACTGTTTTACAGCCTGGTTCAGGTAATGTTTTGTCCTCATAGTTAATTTCCATTTCCAGAAAAAATGTGAGAGGGATGATCTTTAGGTCTGCAGTGATCCACAAAATTTGCCGATAATAGATTAGATGGAGGCGGAAGGAGTAGTACATCCAACATGACGGGGGCCACCAGTGCATATTTTGAGCTTCAAAGCAGCACTTCAGAAACCTGTGGGTGATGTCACTCAGGCTCTGTCCCCACTTTCTTCATACGTCATTGGTTCAAATCTGTCCTCCAGGGGTTGAAAAAAACAAGTGTACAAAACCAGGAAAATAAAAAGTGTTGTTACTTGACTTCTGACCAATCCCAAAGACTCATCTTCAGAGGACAATGTTAACTGTAATACAGATAAACGCATCACCAATAAAATGGAGAGATAAAACTGCCTTCATGTCACCCATTGTTTTCCAGATTCGATTTAAACACAACCCATCTGCTAATAGTAGTTATGCAGTGTTATGCAGTCACAATTTTCATCCCATGCATTATGCAAATAACAGTCCAGGTTCAAACATGTAGAAAAACCTTTCTGCCCTAAAACCAACCAAAGGTTACAATTAAGTTTCTCTGAGGTGCCGACATCACAACCCATAGCAGACTCATATGTCTGGGCTATCAGTAACACAGCTCAAGGACTTCCTGCCCATAACCTTTTTATACAAAATCATTTTTTTTTCATTCATTCCATTGGCTGGAACATTAGGCAGCAACACAGTGATCGTGCAGTCCATCTGCTCATGTTCACATCTTCCTAATGGTTCACATCAATTTACCAGACAAGTTTTGCCACAGCTGCATCCTCAGTTTTCCGTTCCCAGTCTCTCTGTCAAAGACGACTTAGAGCCAAATCTGTTTGACATCTTCTACATCTTGTCTTTAGCATCACACAAACTGCGACAGCACAGACGTGGCTGCAGTGCTGTCGTTCCACAGCATTACATTACATTACACATTAGTAAAATTTAGGTCAGTTGCTTCATATCAAAAGTTGTGTCAAATTGCAATACTCCAGTTTTAGTTCTGACCCATTCAACAAATCAATTCAATCTGGACAACCAGTTTGTTGGTGTTCTTCACGATTTAATGATACAGTGTTTCCAGGACCACTTTTCTTGGGGGTTGGCCCTCACTAAGGGACTCCCTCTCCCCTCCTGATAGAAAATGAAATAGCTTTTTATGTAAATACATTGTGCATAACAACATTCATCATGCCATCAGTGAGAACCACTTCCTCCCTGTGCCCAGCACTGCTACGATTTGATGTGATTGTAAGCTCCTCTATATTGTGCCCACGTTTGGTTCAGAATAATGAGTCAGTGGTGCGGGGGTGTCAATTCATTGCAATGTCCCCCTTGAGACATTTATGGTGGGTTTGCGTCTTACCACATCAGCCCTTTTTGACATCTACCTCTTGTAGCTGCCAAAATAAGAAGTTAAAAAAAAAAACAAATAAAGAAAATGTGTGACAGTTACATCACATCTCCCTCTGATGTCCCCCCTTCTTACACTCTGAGGTCTGAGCACTTGGGACCACACCTTCCCACTTTGCACGCACAAAGAGTTGGCACTGACATGGCAAACTGCAGGTTAAACCACAGCCCTAGACGTTACTTCTGGTTATCTGCATTAGTTTCAATTATACCACGGGCTTATTTTTCCTGGAAAGCAGCCTCGGGAAGTGTGGAAACACAGTGGCCCCATTGCTGTGTGAGGTAATTGACAAATGTGATTCTCAGTAGGAGGGACTCTCCAAGTGTTGAGGAATAGTTACCATGTGTTTCTTTTCCTGGCGGTGCAGGTTACTGCTGTGTGCCTGAAACCTCATTAAAGCATCCGCTGTCATCCTCATCTGTTACACACTAAGCCAGCAGAGCTGGGGAGAGAGAGGACAACAAGCTGTCTGCCTAACCTTTCCTCTCCTTCACTCCCTATCTCTCTTTCTATCGATCTTGTACTAACTTTATCAAAGCTATGGTGCTCTCTTTTGTTTTTCTGTAGCCCCCCACTCTTTTATTATTGCCTCTGGTGCCTTCCCCTTAGCCCAATGTTTTCTTCTTAAAGGCTCTTTTGAGGGCAGCACGACTGCGTGCGACACTTCTTCACATAAAGACCAAAAATAATTGTGAAGAGAGATCACATTATGTTATGGCTTGGTTTATCGATTGTGCTCACAGTGTTTCCAGTGTCCTCCCCCAAGGTACACAAACTAAAAAGAAGCCATGTCTTCCCACAATGCAGTTTTAAAATTTTATTCCTTTATCGAGGAGCAGCTCAATGTTATGTGTTTGCATTGCCCATTGAGTCTTTTTCTCACTTTTATATATCCGCTTCCCTTGGTCAACCTGCGGGGTCTGCCTGTGACTGGTCACCAGATGCATCAGGTAAGACTTTTCTTTGATAACGTCACATTACAGTCGATATACACATCAGTTTACAATTTTTTTATTCACATTTCTTTAGAAAAAATGACACTTGGACCACAAAGAAGAATAAGAAAATCAGCTCAGTCTGTTTTTGTCTCAACTATTCGTCATTACTGCTCTGCACCTGTCCTCTTCTCCTTCAGCCAGCACGGTGACTCACGGCGAGAGGGAAGCGCAGACAGAGGAGAGAGAGAGAGAGGTCGGAGAGACAGATGGGACAGAGGAATAGTGCAGTCTTCCTCCTCTCGCCCGTCTGAAAGGGAGTAAATAGACAGGGTCAGACGGGCTGGGGTCAGAGTTTCAGACGAGAGTTTGATTCGGAGGCTCAGCCTCGGTGCACTCCAAGCTTCCGTCAACCTCAGGCCCCCTTCTGGGCTCTGCCAGCTGGCCCCGTGCCCCTCCACACTTTTAATGAGGCAGTTAGCCGTGCAGCATGGCCTTTAGTGACGTTTGCTGACTGACGGTCTGATGAAAGGAATATTGAAAGCTGTCGAGAGGGAAGCTCTACTTCGCTAGCAGCTGTGTGTGTGTGTGTGTGTGTTGCACACTGTCTGTATAGACCAGTTTTAATAATCCCTCCATGGAGCCCATGCTCTGTCTGTCAGGTGGCCACCCCAAACCCAACAATAAACACTAAGCACCACAGTCTCGAAAAGTCTTGGCTGCTTTTTTCTGCATTTCAGTAGAAAATATGATCCAGTTAGCGGGCCCACCAGTCCCTGACCGGACCCAGAGAAAAAGTACATACCTAAGCACACTGCCTCCACATATTCACACAACATTGTGGGCCAAGTTTTTCCTCACTGGAAACCGAGGGTCTAAGGGACAGAGGGTGTCATCCCTGTAACAGATTGTAGCCCTTGAGGCAAATTACTTTGTGACTTTGCGGCTATACCAAATAAAATTGACTTTGAATTTGAATTTGATTTGACATACTGCTGATCAATGTAGGCTTCATAAGTTGCTGAGATGCCACATAGTCCGAAAAGTGAAGTTAGGACACCAGGGGCCATAGTTAAATGCATCCCGGGTCCAGAGCGTGGTGACATCGAGTCTTTTTGAAATGCTGGCTAGGATAAGCGTAGATAGAGTAAGGACTGTATTCACGTCGGCCGTAATGAACCCGGTATGGCAATCGGATGTCACTAAAATTAATGTTTATCGGTGTGTGATACACCAAAACGAGTCGGACCATAGTTTTCTCTGGACCCTCTCAGTTGTGACCAGTGATGCACATGTGTAGGTTTTCATTCCAACGTAGTGTCGACGGTGATGTCCAGCAACACGATTGGGGCTTCATAGATAACCCTGGGGAACAATTGAAAAAGATGAAACTTCTGTTGAGTTAGGATTTTTATGCTGATAAAACTAAAATTGGCATGCTGAATTCCAAATTGCCGTCAGTTTTTTTCTAGCAACTATCAAGTTTTCTCCCAGTTCCCTCCATGCAGCAAAATTCCACTGATTAGCTGTAGTAAGACTTGCCAGCTGATTACGATTGGACTCATCTACAGCACGTGGCAACTGTTTGTTGCAGTCACAATTAAGACAGTGTGGTGAGCGGTGTGTGCAGCTCCCAATTTAGGTCAGTGCTATGCATATCTGCAAACATGAACAGTTAGCATAGTAGGAATTAAGAGGATTTGTGCTGGCTTTTCTCTTTAACCTGTAAACAGGCATACTGTGTACGTTATTTCGTTTTCATGCCTGTGTTTGTAGTTTTCAAGCTTGTAACTATTCCATATTAGTGTTTTATTCCAATATATTTCCTTTGTTCCAGATTCCATGTCTGTCCTGCTACTTCTCGTGTAAATGCTTAAAACAACCCTTACTCCTTCTGCTGTATTTGGTGCTAGTTTCACCATTCCAAGTCAGAGGACAAACACTCAGTGGCATTTGTCAACACAAGCATATTTTGATATTTTAAAAGTAAAACTCAGTGTCAAGGACAGCCATGGGCCCCTCACAAACGTGTGCAATCAGTGTTCGAGGAGTTTACGGATGTGGACCAAACGGACACGTGAAAAGTGGCATTTGGTATCCCCAATGGTTTGGCAAGATCATTGCACAGACAGTTACTTTTGTTAGTTGAAACAAGGCACTATATGTTAAGTTAGAGTTTTTTTTTTAAGAAAACCTATAGTTCAAAAAACTTGACATGATAGAGAAAAACAGATCAGTTTTGGATTCCATCCCCAAAATAGTTCAAAAACAGCGGTAGACCTAACTCACACAAAAAATTGACACCTTTCTGGGGAACCTGGTCTGATTAGGCAGAGACGGCATCCATCCCACTTTGGATGGATCAGCTCTCATATCTAGAATATGGCCAAGTTATTAATCGAACAAAACCCCACAAACACCGGAGTTGGACCAGGAGCAGAGCTGCAGTCTTAGAACACGCTTCTTGGCCTCCTTAGACGCAGTTGCCCACCCAGTCCTTTAGTATGAGGACTGTTCTGTCCCCCGGTCCACCTACCATTATTTAAAGATAAAACAACAAACCCCGAGAGGAGTTTCATCATAAAAAACTTAATAAAATTAAAATACAACATCTCCAAGTCTCAAAATAAGAGAAATACAATGTGGACTCTGAATAAATTTCAGTCTTTGTCATCTAAACGTCTAGTAAGTGCATTAATATCTGATTATGATATTGATTTGTTTTGCCTCACTGAAACCTGGCTCAGAGGAGGAGATTCGTTGCTTAAATGAATTCACTCCTCCCCAGTCATGGTTAATATCATTTCCTTGACGATACGGTTGAGGTGGTGGGTGGAGCCATATAAGTCTATTAAGAATCCCAAACCTAAACTAAATTATACTTCATTGAAATTCATTTGTTACAGTATATCGAGCTCCAGTCCTTTTAGAATTTTTATTTGAATTTGCAGAATTTGCCATCAGGCTTGATCCTTAAAAACAGATTAAAGCAATTATTGTAGGTGATTTTAACTCCATGTGGAAACCCAAATTATAGTCTTCGTACTGCCTTTTATCTTCTATTAGACTCCAATTGGCCTCTGTCAGAGTTAGATAAACTGACTCATTGTCTGAACACAACTCTGTCTGTTCTTTCCTATGGCATTGAAATTGATAATATCAATACGTCTTTCCACACGAATCCCTCTTCGTGCTGACCCATTTTTTTAACACCTTTGCGTTATATTTACCTCTTGGACTAATAAGCCTTTGTGCAGGAAATCCTACAGCAGATGTTTTTGAAGTGCTGTATCAAATTTAAGAAGTGATGCCTTCAGCATTGAACCCGCAATGTCTCACTGCCATGTCTAAACTGTAATCAGACGGACTTGTGCTTCCTTTAGCCCCTCACAAATAGATCATCTTGTTGATAGTACTACGTGCTCTTACGACAACTCTGCTCTGAACCTCTTGAAAACGAAGATAATAAAACAAAGACAGGCTAGCACCATGATAGCCGCAAGACTCCATACATTAAGCCAAAGAGCGCACGTAAATCTGAAAACAAATGGCGTGCCACTAACTGGAAGGAATCTCATCTAGCTGGCAAGATTAATCTCAACACATACAGGAAGGCTCTCGTTATGCTAGAGCAGCCTATTCTACTCTTCATTAATAGAGGAGAAAAAAAAACACACCCCAGTTTTCTTCAGCACTGTAGCCAGCTAAACGAGAATCAACAGCTCTTTTTTTTACTGCAAACATCTATGCTTTCTTTAATAATACTATAGCGACTATTATATATTATAATAAACCTAATTCCCCTGGGTGATTAAAAGTATTTCGATTCTGATTTCTGATTAGAGACAAATTCATCACCTTTTACTTCAACAGGCATTGATCGCAGTTTTGAAACAGCTGTAACAAATGATATGTATTTAGACTGTTTTCTCCCATGACCTTCATCAAAATAACTTTACATAATTTCTGCAGCTAAGCCGTCAACCTGGCTCTTAGACCCCATCCCAACCAGGCTGCTCACAGGATGTTTTACCTCTAGTTGTCATTCTTTATTGATATGATAATTGGAATGTACCCACGTCCTTAAGGTAGCTGTAATTTAAACCTCTTCTTAAAAGCCCCACTCTAGACCCAGAGGTCTTAAGCCCAATACCGACCGATATCAAACCTTCCCTTCTTCTAAGATACTTGAGACAGCTGTCAGCTAATCAGTGTGTGCCTGTTCATAACAATAGTCTATTGAGGGATTTCCAGTCAGGATTTAGAGTGCATCCGCACAGAGACCGCATAGTCAAAGACGTTACAAACGGACCTCCTATGGCCTCAGGACAAAGGACTCATCTCTGTCTGTCCTGTTAGATCTTAGTGCTGATTTGCCACCATTGACCATCAATTCTTTACAGAGACTGGAACCATCAAAATTGGCACTCAAAGGAACCCACCCTAAGCTGGTTTAAGTTGTAATTTTTAGATCAATCTCAATTTGTTCATGTCAATGAAGAATTCTCCATTGCATACCACAGTTTGTCATGGCAGTCACAAGGTTCTGTACTAGGACCACTCTATTTAGTTTATCTATGCTTCCTTTAGGGCATATTTTAGGAATCCCTCTATTCAATTTTCATTGTTATGCCGATGACACCCAATATATTTATTCCACGCAAGCTGAAACCAATTTTTTTCCAGTTAACTAAACCTCCAAGCATGCTTTAAGGATTATAAACCAGTTGGTGACCACAATTTTTTTCTGTTCAATTCTGCAAAAACTGAAGTTCTTGTAATGACCAAACCCCTCAGACAAATCTCTTTCTAGATGACTTAGTTACTTAGATGGGATCACCCTGGCCTCCAGCTCCACTGTAAAGAAGCTTGGAGTGTTGTTTTTGATCGAGATTGTCCTTTAATGCCCACATAAAACAAATTTCGAGGACTGCTTTCTTCCACTTTACATAACATCGCCAAATCAGACGCATCTTTGTTCAAGTGGATGCAGAAAAACGAGTCCACGCATTTGTTACTTACAGGCTGGGACTATTGTAACTCTTGTTATCAGGGCTGCTCTAATAGTCTCTTAGGACTTTGCAGTTAATCAGAATGCTGCTCACGTGTTCTGACGGAACCAAAATCAGAGATACATCTCTCCCATTTTGGCTTCCTTGACCTTGGCTACCTATTAAATCTATCAGGGGTTATTTGGGTATGGCTGAGATGCAGTCACATCTCCATTACTGACAAGTCTTTCTCTCTCTCTCTCTCGTGACTTGGGCTATAACAAATAAAATTAGATTTGATTTGATTTGATTTGATTGCCTAATCTATCTGGAGTTGGATTTGTCTTTGCTGTCACCGATTACATGAAATATATAGTCTTATATATAAAATATATAAAGTTAGTTAGTTTTGCCTAATCTATCTTGAGTTAGGATTTGTCTTTGCTGTCACCGAATATGAAATATATAGTCTCATATATAACTATATAAAGTTGTTAGTTCTTTGTGTCACTATTTTGCGGCCTAAATAGCGAGTCAGACTCAGATTTAAAGCTGGTACATGAAATAACCAAAGTATAATCACACACACAGGTAGATGATCCGAGTTTAGTCCATGAATCCACCTGGACAGTCTCTGCTTCAGAGACATTTCAGGCTGTCTGTGGAGGTTTGGCCGATCTGAGTGTCTGATTGGTGGCCGGAGCGTGACGTGGGCTTGTTTTTCCCACCGTTAGATCTGGCTCAACTTCTTTCCACACGGCGCATGGAGTTTTTTGCGGCAACCCCTGTGTTGCAGACTGCTGGTCGGAAAACGCACGAACACCCACTGAAATGAATGGAAAGACCTACGTTTTTCCCGCAGCACCTGATCCAGTGTGAATCTGCGCTTAGTGACAACTGTGTGGTGGGGGGGACTTAAAATTATTCATAATTAACAGCGTTGTCACTGTTTTGACAGGTCGTTACAGCTGGCCTATTTAAGCACCACAGGGCATCATTCGATCGCCTCAGGTCTCCTGATGCTCCCACGTCCTTGCGATATTTAGGTATTTAAGCAGCCAGCGGCTTTAAAAACAGCGCTCCAGAACCTGTGGGTGTCAAGCTCTGTCCTTTTTTCATTACTGTCATGTTTCTGCTTAACTGTGCAGACGTCGCTGCCGATGTAAATTGTAATGTTACTGTATAATGGTCATGTAGTGCAATGACTCGATTCTTCTTCTTGTGTTAAGTCATTTATTGTAGCGCTGTAAACGTTCTGACAGACTCACTGATTGTTGTGCTTGCGACTAGCCATTTTTCCCGTATGACTGTGAACACAGAGTTCACATGGTTTCACTGCATTATTAGAGTGCTCATTGCAGCAGTAATTTAGTGATTCACACAGTCACAGACAGAGCGTGCCCATCTCATCTTCAATGCTTTTACTCTGCTGGCTATCAGACAACAACTCAACAACGACTCTGACTGCAGTGCTTCATTCTCTAACAAACCATTTTTAATCAACATCCAAGTAAACAGTGGGATACTTTCAAAAAACAATGACCACTTCTAGTTATTTCTAAGCAGTCAAAGCTTGTAATGTATTACATCTGCCTAGACCTCAGAAACATTACGGAACTTTACTTTAAAGTGACCTTTTAGAGTTTAGTATTTTTGATTCAGAATGCGAATGGCAGAATATAATGTCAACTGGTTAGAATGTTTACGATTTATAATACACTATTGTCTTTTTTCTCAAAGCTTTTGACGCAGTTTGGACCCAGTATTTAACGTATGATTAACGGATCCTTACAAGATGGCATTTATTCTTCTGCTTTTAAAGAACCTAATCATTTTATAATGGCGCCACAAGGGGGCACAAGCCGTGTCTTCTTGTGCTGGTCCCAAGCCCGGATAATACAAGGGTTGTGTCAGGAAGGGCATCCGACGTAAAACTGTTCAAATCCAAACAGCATATCGAATCTATGACTTCCATACCGGATCAGTCGAGGCCCGGTGTTAACGACGACCGCCATCAGTGCTGTTCACCTACAGTACAGGAGTAACTACAGGAGTTTCTTGAAAGAGGAGTTTGTTAGTTGTGTACTGGGAGGTAAAAAGAGTGTCAGATAGAGTGATGGTCGTGGGTATTGCTCCACAGGTAGGATGTGAGCTGGAGGAGAAGGAGAAAATTCTGGTTGACCTTGATGAAGTGATGTCAGAGCATCCCTCAGAAGTGAGAGAGTTGTCATTGGATGCAGACTTCTAATGGACATGTTGGTGCAGGAAACAGAGATGATGAGGCAGGTGATGGGCCAGGTTTGGTGATCCAGGAGAGGAACGCAGAATGGACAGATGGTGGTGATCTTGCAAAAAGGATCAGGAACAATGGCTGTAGTGAATTACTTTCATTAGCAGAAGAGACAGGAAACATAGGGTGACTATAAGCTAGTGGAGGTAGGAGCCACACAGGAGACTACTCTTGTGTAGATGGTGTAATCTGAAGAGATCAGTGACTGCAAAGTAGTGGTAGGTGAAAGTGTAGCAGACAGCATAGGTATGGTTGTGTTGGATGACACTGTGATGAGGAGAGATGAAGAGGGGCAAAAGCAGAGCAGAGGACGCAAATAGTGAGGAAGTGAGGAGGCCATTGAAGAGGATGAAGAGTGGAAGGCACTCGGTCCTCTGATATACCTGTGGAGGTGTTCTAGGAGAGATGGCAGTAATTTTTTGACTGGGTTGTCCAACAGGATCTTAGATAGTGAGAAGATGCCAGAGGAATGGAGGAGAAGTGTGATGGTGCCCATTTTTAAGTGGAGAGAAGCTAGAGAGGTGGAGGTTCCGCCTGGAAAGGGAGAGGATGAAGGTTAGCCGCAGCAAGACGGAGTTACATGTGTGTGAATGAGAGGGACGCAAGTGGAAGAGTGAGGTTACAGGGAGAAGAGGATAAAGAAGGTGAGCATTTTAAGTATTTAGGGACAAACAGTCCAGAGCAATGGAGAGTGTGGAAAAGAGGTGAAGAAGCGTGTGCAAGGCAGGTGGAACGGGTGGAGAAAAAGTGTCAGGTTGTGATGTGTGATAGAAGAGTTTCAGCTAAAATGAAAGGAAAGGTTGTACAAAAAACTGTGGAGACAGCGATGTTGTGTGGTCTATAAGACAGTGCCACTGAGGAAAAGACAGGAGGCAGAGCTGGAGGTAGCAGAGATGAAGATGCTGAGGTTTTCTTTGGGCGGGACCAGGTGGATAGGATCAGGAATGAGTACATCAGAGGGACAGCCATGTTAGAGGTTTTGGAGATAAAGTCAGAGAGGCCGACTGAGATGGTTCGGACATGTCCAGGGAGAGATAGTGAATATATTGGTAGAAGGATGCTGAGCTTTGAACTGCCAGGACGGAGGCCTAGAGGAAGACCAAAGCGGGAGGTTTATGGATGCAGTGAAAGAGGACATGAAGGTCAGTGGTGGAGAAGGAAGAGGATGCAGAAGACAGGGTTAGATGGAGGCAACTGATTCACTATGGCAACCCTAAAGGGAAAAGCCCAAAGGAGAAGAAGAAGATTACATTATTATTATTTTATTATTATTATTATTATTATTATTATTATTATTATTATTATTCGGGCTTTAGAATGTGTATTGTTACGGGGTGAAAATATATGATTAAACGTGTAAAAAAACAATAAGAGAGAAAAGTCGAACTGCACTGAAGGAGCCATGAGCAACAGCAAAATGAATAAGAAGTAAATGGTCATGTTTTTTAGTAATGAGCCTGCTCTTTTTCCATTACAGCCTCTCTCATGCAGTAGAGCCTGACACTGCTGGTATGGAGCTCAAGCCTGATGAAGGTTCACAGTAGTGGACACTCTCTCTCATGAGCTGTCACATGTTATTTAAATGGCCTGCTTATACAGTATATTAGCAGTGCTAAAGCCTACAACGGTAGAGGGAAGGAGTCATTAATAATTCATGGCTGAGCGTCCATTGGCCCGGTGGGAACTATCAGATGTCAGAGCAGATGACGACGCCTGGCAGGTATTAAAGATGGTATCTACACCATAACGCCCAACTGCTAGCTAAGGCTGCTACCTGACACGTACGTGTGAATGTGGCACGCACACACCACACACACACACACCACCCACACACCACACCACACCACAAAGCAGGATTACAGAAGAAGCAGGTGAGTGGTATTCGAATCACAGAGAGGAGGTGGATTTATCTGCTGTATTAAGAACACTGATAGGAGATAGATAGAGGCTTTTGTGCTCTGTGGGTGAGGGACATGAGGATCAGATCGACCCAGGCTCATGTCTTCAAAAGCCTCATGGAAATGAGAAGGCTGGCTCCGACTCACTGCACTGCACGTTACACTGTGTGTTCAGGTGTGCTTACATACTTTACACGCAAGACAAGTATGATTTAAAGAGCCTTTTTCAGTCAAATCCAACTGTGACTTTTATAGCAGGGACTAATAGTAAAGTAGGTAGTGGCTTGTTGTGTAAGGCAGTTTGCACAGATTACCTCAATGGGTTTACGGGAAACTTCATGAAACTAATGCTCTGGTCCTTCATTATGATGGCAGCCACATCTGAAATTGTAAACCACAAAGGTGAAAGGAAAGGAAGAAACATTCAGGGAACTCTCTGCCTCTCTGACGCTTCTATCCAAAGTTGTACATCAACCACCTGTGGTCATCTTTGGGGTCCCGAGGAAGTAAGCTGCTAGGCAACCATTCTGCTAAATGACAATGAAGAAACTACCTTTTTGGCAAATTTGTTAGAGAGATATACTTCACACCTTTCGTCCAAACTCTGGTTGACCCCGCTTGACGGTTTTACGACTTTGACCTTTGACCCGGAAAGGGGGTCCCGGCCACCCCGGCATGGCTATTGGCTATGCTGAAGGGGGTAGTACGCATGCGCAAAAACCCCGCCCGCCCCCCTGTTACTGCATTGGCTGTGCTGACAGCCAATAGCAGCCACACACACACACAGCCACGCACACACACACACACCACCACAGACACATTGATGACATTGCAATAATGGAGTTTTAGAATTAAAGTTCTGAAATGGGCATGTGCGCATATGCGCACAGAGATAAGACCCCAAATGTTGTAGAAAGAAATAAAAATTTGTAAAAAACAACAATGAGAAAAGGAGGTGTGGAAAACACTTTGTACGATTCCTTTAAACGGGTGTGCGTCTGAGAATGACTCAAAACCATCTTGGTGAAAAAATAATAATAATAAACTTTGTTAAAAACAAGCAATGAGGAGAAGGAGGTATTTCTTGTCTTCTCCCCTCATGAAGTTATGGAGTTTTTAGAGTTTAAGTTAAAATGGATGTTCTGGGTGGCGGGAAACTCAGTGTGAAAACAACCTCAGCGGACATCTCGGGTTAGAGAGGTGGAAGGCTAATCCTCAAAGGGCTGAAATAAAGTCATAACGTAAACGGGTGTCTGGCATTCGTTTTTTCTGGGTATAAAGCGTATCTTACCACTCTCTCTCACACACACACACACGCACACACACACACACACAACACGCCACACACGCACTACACACACGACATACACAACGCACAACACATACGCAGAAAGACTTCCATTGTAAGAATAATCTTAGTAATGGCAGGAAAACTTAGTTGTGAAAACAACTCAGCCAACATCTGGTGTTGTAGAGATGCACGCTAACACCTCAAATGGTTGAAACCCGTAAACTAATTAAATTGTTCTTCAGCAATTCGTTTTCTGGGTATAACGGCAACTTAGAGCTGGTTCAGTCAGACTTCAGTCACGAACACACAAGCGTTGACGATATGCCGCTCGGTATGGGAACTTTACTACTCTTTAAACTTATTTTTTTTTCTTCTTTCTCCAACAAGTAACCTATAGTATCTTTTATTTTAGAAAATTCGCCTCCTACTCTCTCCTTTGACCAACAATTCCTATTTCCCTGTAAGTGAAAATTTTACATTTTTTAAATTCTGTTTGCATCAAATCGTCCACACCCCCTTACCCATGCAACGCATAAAAAGCAGACACAACAGCGGACGTACCAGCACAACCCGCTGACTGGCTCAACCCGACTGAAAACTGGAAGATTTTAACCGACGCTACAACCAGAGACGGCTCACCACCTCGTGGACACCCCCTGGTCTCCGATGCCTGAGGCTTCACCCGGGCCTTCAGTTTCTTTCTCCGGCCTCCACGACCCCGCCGAAGCAGAGAGAACGTCGGCCTCCGCACCCCCGATCCTCTCATCCGGCGGCTGTTCCGATACAGAACGGACGACATGGACATCGACGGGGAGTCTCAACGCTCCTCCTGCCCTCCCCCGACTTATTGACACCTCCGCCTTCACCGGTTACACCCACTCCTGTAAAGAGCGAAGACATGGCTGACGAGATGGACGGGGGGTGGCGTCTTTGGCTTTTTCAACGGCGTAAAGGCAGCCGTCATTCATCTGCTCAACATCACCCTTCACAAGTTTCGACCGAGCCGTGCTACGGGTGTCAGAATCAACCACCCAAGCCAGAGACCAGCACCCGTGTGTGGAAAATGTGGAAGATGAATACTACCAGATCAACTTTCACGGGATAATGAAGAGCTTTTCACCCCTCACTTCATCCTTCCATCCAACGTCTCCTGAAGCACGCACACATCCGAGAGGACGACGCCAGAGTCAAAGCCGTGGCACAGATCTATTACACGAGCTCAGATCTGCGAGGAACATCCAGGATTCCATCGGCAGCATGTAGACGAGCTGATTGGCCAGGCATACTCAAAATTGGAGAACTGAAGCTGGTGACGGATGGCTGGGGAAGCGAATAAGTTTGTTCTCTTGTTTCTGATTGTTTGTTATCATGGTGTAATTATTGGAGAAAACTTGTAACCTGTGTAGAGAGAGGATGATCATCACCCATCTGATACAGGATCCTTGCAACGAGTTTCAACAGATAGAGACGCTGTCACAATACCGGATGAAATCAGACGACCTAAGCAACATATGGACAGAGTTCTGTTCTCACACCGGACATACAGCTTGGGAAGTCATGGTTGCAGTGTGCGAGCGCATCTGATTTGTCAGAGGACCTTTGAAAAAAATTGTAAAAAATTTGGAATCAAGACTCCTTTGTTATAACCACCCTGTCATTTGCTCACTCTGTACACTTTGTTTTGGATGTGTTGATTTTTCATTTGCAGATAACACGTCTGTGAATATCCAGGCGAACTGAAAAGATTGCATAACATTCTTCAGACTAGTTTAGATCCAGTGTGTTAGTTCAGGTTTTTAAAGATGATTTAAGACTAGTCGTCTTTTTTGCAGCCAATGTTACAGTATTTCACCTTATCTTTATGTATCTTTATCCTGTATGTATCTTAACTTTGATGTATCCTTTACAATACAATCATTAAAATGTATTACACCATATATTTTAGTATCTTTATCCTGTATGTATCTTAACCTTGAAATATCCTATTACAATACATCATTAAAAGAGATAAAGAAGCAATCCAGATGGTGTGTTTTTCAGTAAACCCTGAGAGTTTGTTGCAGCAGGCAGGCAGGATGGCGGTGAGAGGGTCATGAAAAGAGTTATTACAACCGGCCCATTCGGCTAGTTTTGGAGGTTGTGACCGATCAGGTGTCGAGGATGATGTGCGATGGAAAGAAGTCAAGTAACATGTGGAAAATGTTAAAGTTTTTTACAAGAGCAAATACCTACATCTCGCTATATACCCAGTCCAGAATACATTTCACCAGAAACAGGTTTTTGCACCTAGCCTTTTAAAACAATTTCAAGCAAGATCTTTGTTTGGACATGCACGCCTTGGCGGATCACAAAGACGGGTTTTATATTATTTACTACCGGGTACTAGATTGTATTTCCAAAAAAAAGCCTTTAGTGCGTGTTTTAAGAGGAAAAACTAGCAGCTGAGGTGGTTGCAGCCTTGTTTAATCTTCTCAAAGACAGTCAGATTCCCGAACATGCTAAAGGATTACAGATCTTTCGGTAAAAGTTTTTCAACAAGAGTTTTTGTATGCTTGATTGCAAGACCAAACACAACATTGCTACCACTTTGCCACAGCAAGCGATCTGAAGGCCTCTGTTTGAGAGGTTTAACCGTACGTTAAAAACTATGAACTGTGGATGAATTTTACGGCTACACAACCACCACGATGCGGACTTTACCTCGACCGTTTTACAGGTTATCTGGTGAAAAAGCGTACAATCACAGCTTTCATAAAGTATCTCCAAATGGCGACTATGCAGGTGGACCCCGAAATGCCTCTCAAGTGTTTCTAAATCTGTACGTTGCCCGTTTCCTACACGACACGTGATGCGGTTCAAATGAAAATTTAAAGAGGTGTGACTCTTGTCATTACGATTATCCAGGTCAAGGGCGTTGATAAAAAAATTGAACAGAGTTTTACGGACGATCTTTAGTGTTACGGTGGCAGGCCTTGCATTCCTCGTACACTCCCTGTTGTTTAACATAACTCCAAATTATGAAGGTCGAGCCTATCGATTGGCTCCCTTTACGATTGGCAGAGTTTGCATACAAAAAGTACAAAAATGTCTAAATGACATTCGGATCGTTATATGTAGGAACGAAAATATTCTGAAACGATTTCGTATCTGTTTTCCAAGGCGTTTGAAAAATCACGGTTTTCGGTCTTGATTGGAAAACCCTGGTCCCGGCACATTCATGCTGGGGTCAAGGCCTCGGAATCATGAAAAATATATTAAAAAGCCTACGCTCACCGACACCGACCAAACATTACCGTCGGATATGCGACAAACGCAGAGGATTTTACGTTACCCTCTTAACCTCTTCCAACGCTAGTAACAGACACCGTCCCGTTTACTACCCCCCTATTTCTCAACCACCCACCACCAGCCTCCAATTTACCCGCGGTAGACCTTGCCCAAGGCTATCGAAATCTGAACGGAGTCGCCCCCACCCATCTGCGCCTGATCCTGCGGGCGGTTTCTTCTGTTGCGAAATACCCCCTGATCATCACACGTTCGGTATCCTTTTACTAAAGTAACGCTTATACCGAACTCATGGAAATCTCGGATGAACTTGTAATTCCGGCGGGGCGAAGATTATCTAATAATAACAAAGTCTTTGGGATGAGCTATCTTCATATTCTAAACAGTCTTTAGCCTGGGGCAGGATATTCATGATAAGCCGAAAGATCTCCTGGATCCAAATCTCTCCCGCAAAATAATAACAAATATGAACCTAGCCTGAGGTAGTTACAACTAACGTTCATGAAAAATTGTGCATAGATTTCAAATTGTTTCGAATTTTTCTCTTTCTGATTGGTCCCGGTGGTCGGTAATAAAATCAGAGCGCAAGCCCCCTTGGCCTTAACATTGACGTGTTTTTATCACAGTGCGTGAGTGGTGGAACCTCTCTCCCCACGTTTCGGGCTACATTTACACGTTCGATCTTCAAAAGAGGTATTTATTAACCTTTTATTTACACCAGACTATCATTCAGTTACCCTTCAAACGATGGGTGAAGTCTAGAGTTGTTTCTGATCATTGTGGTGAACGTTAAAGGTGGTTTTTGGAGACGTGCTGACTGTATTCATTACAATCTCGGTTCATTACGGGCGCGTGGTCTAACATAGTTAAATTTAATAACGATTTCATATATGAGATTAAAACGGATCGCAAACCTCGGTCTTTTTTTTTGTGGACTTGTCTACGGTTAGGTTATTTTGTATATCTACTTACTTTAACCCCCACCCATGCGCATCTCTAGCATCCCGTATCAAAATAAATAAACCAATTCAATGGTAAACAGTGTAATTCTGAGAGGAGGGATCCTCATCGCTCATCAAACTTATTATGAAACGTCAAGGGGAGTAGATTTACCCTGGTCTGTTTTATCCGTCTGCAGTCATATACATTTCGGTCATGTACTTCGGTTCGGTGGCTTGTTTCTGTTTTCTTCCTTTTTCTCCCCCTGCCTTGTCGTCTTTTACGAGGCTCACACCCCACTGCTAGACCTCGATTGTTTCTCTCTGTCCCTCTTTTCCCTCTGGTGGAACCCATTTCCAAGGCCGCCTTTTGCCCTCGCTTTATAGTCTTCCCCTACTACTCCCTCAAATCCTTGCGCCTCACTCGCCAGCACCACTATCCGCCATACTGACTGTGATAAAATACTTTCCCTTTTAGACACTTTGGTTTTTGTGGGGTCAGTCCGGGATGCCCTTTTCCGAGTTTATGATCTCCAAATCGACAGTGAATTCAGGAGGTTGTGGTCCGGAGGGTATTATGGTGTATGGCTTGTAGACAAATTTGTGAGGCATGGTGACCATGGCCAGGGGTGATTAGTGCTCTTTTTTTCGTTCATTCTATAGACTCCGCTCCCCCTTTCTTTGCACGAGTCCATTAAAAGGAATCCAAATTCAGGCCGGGCAGAATTGCAAGACGATTAGGGAGGAAGTCTGCCATCGAAGTCGACGATACTCTTTTATTGTACCTAAAATAATACTAAGAACGATAGTAACGACAGCTCCTAAAAAATTTAATAAAAAAAACCATTTTAATATATCCATGCCTTCCCAAACTATGGCTTATGTGTTCCAATAACCATAGACACTCACCCAGATCGTGCACCTCCCCAATCCGGTTGGAGCTGGATCCCGCATTTTCATGACCCCATGACGCGCTGCTATGAAGGACTAACTTGTCTTACACATCTGAAAAAATTTCTTCCTCTTATCGGCCCTATCTATCGACGGGGCCACATTGAGTTCTCCTTATTCTCGTACGTCATGGTTTGAATACAGTATTTGCGCTTTGAACCGACCTTACCATCTGTGCATCTTTTTTCCCTCCGCACTTGCTGAATAATCACAACCATGCCTAATCGGTACAGATTTATTGTTCGAAATGAACGCCGTCTGGGCCTCCTTCCTTCTTGGTGTTCCATCTTCTATCCCTATGTCGAATGCAATTTTTCAGTCAGTGCGACGTTATTCTATGTTCGTGATAGCAGGGTTATAGATTAATCCTTCTCATATAGACCCTATATGTTTCCGCTTTCGCCTCTCTACTTTTCCCGTAAACGATTCGCCTCTTATGATCAGAAACCCTACTCAATTTACTCTGAATAGATATGTATTCAAGATTGAAACTCATCGCGCGGGTCCTTCTTCACTAACCGACCACGGCTGGCGCATTCTCCCACCCGGGACCCCCTTTCTTTTTACTTGTTGACTACCCACATAAAATTCCTTTGGTTTCACTCCACATCCAGCCCCGGACTCTAACCTCCCCGACGCTTTAGAAACTCTTTATTCGCTCACAATAACCGGCCGATATTGTAACTTTTCCGCACCACCTTATACGGGGACCTCTTTGTTATTTTTTCCGTGAGATCGGCTTATCACTATCTTTATCCCCCTCGTACCACCTAGTTCTTTTTTTCTGTTGCGAACATTGAGGCATCAAGCTGACACGAGCCTACGCCGAATGGCATTTTGTCACTCATGGCGATTTCGTCCCGCGTAGTTCCGTTTCTTCCCCCCGCCTGAGAACTACTCAGTGAGCCTTTTCTAGCTTTCTCTTTCCTTGTTTGTAAAACAACCCCGTGGACAGTTCTCCCCTCTCTGACTCGCAGTCCGTCTGTGGTTCACGGCAGTCCAGCTCTGCTGACGGGGTTGTAACCCGCGCTCGCACATCTCCTCTTTGTTAGCCTGTTCATGTTAAAATACATTACCCGTCTCCTTTCCCCTCCTACCTGCAAATTCTTCATGGCACACGTTAACCAAGTGGAGAACCTCTCTTTTTCTGGCGGCTTTACGCCACCAAATACGTGGTGCGGGATGTTCGCTTACACCACCACCCCAGCTTGCACAGGGACGAAAGAGATCTTCTCATTGCTCGCCCCTCATCTATTTTGTATAACCTACCACTATACAAAGTAGCATATCTGTGCCCCTCTGTAACGTTCCCGATGGCAGACAGGTGTCCTCCGCTAATGCTCGTTTCTCCCAGCCCCATAGCTTTAATCAGGCCTTTTAGCTCATACGTCGATCGAGCGCTTTTACAACATGTGATCCAGCCACCCACACCACGGCCCCCCAAGCCCACCCATCCTGACCAGTAATTTAATTTCTGAGCATCGATCTTTTACGTGAGGAATTCTTTTTAACACAATTCGCGCGTACACCTCTCTGTTTGTTGTTTCTTAATCTCACTCTCCCCGCTGTCTGATGACAATTCGCATGCTCTTGTCCCGTTTTCCCAGCTTGTGGCATTTTTTTACATCTTTCAACTTTGGATAATGAGATTGCAACGCAGTACCCCGCCTCTATACACCACACCATTACCTCTTGATCGCTACGCCTTCTCTACGACTTCCATCTGGAAATTTAATACTCTAACAAGACAAGTTGCTGGTGTGGACCTTATTATTAATCTAATTTTAAAATATTCAAAATAACTATGAATAATTTTATGAATGTGAACAATCCTCTTTGCCTGCATCGTGTCCTAGCGAGATGTATCTGTTTGGCTGTCGGGCTTCTGACCCTTTCAGCTGCCGTTTACTGACGCTGTTCCCTCCTTGTCCACCTCTTCGTCCTACTTGATAGTCAATTCACATCTATTCCCTTGTCGCACACCTAGGCCATCACGACTGGAAGGCAGATGAAAACAGGACGATTGATGGGCAAACAAGAATCAAAAAAATGTTTAAATCACTACCGGGAATATGGATTTTTTGTCAGAAGGCAGAAGTAAGGATCGACGTGGATTAATGTTTATCTAAAAGAAAATTGAATACTATAGTACTTATTTGTAGAAAGACAACAAAAATAAAGTTAAAGAGTAGTTTTAAGTTTCCCATACCGAGCGCATATCGTGGCATCGTCAACGCTTGTGTGTTCAGTGACTCTGAAGTCTGACTAAACCAGCTCTAAGTTGCAGTCTTATACCCAGAAAACGAATGCTGAAGACAATTTATTAGTTTACGGTGTTTCAACCATTTGAGGTGTTAGCTTGCATCTCTACAACACCAGATGTTGGCTGAGGTTGTTTTCACAACTAAGTTTCCTGCCATTACTAGATTATTCTTACAATTGGAAGTCTTATCTGCGTATGTGTGTGTGCGTGTGTGTATGTGCGTGTGTGTATGTGCGTGTGTGCGTGTTTGTGTGTGTGTGTGTGCGTGTGTGTGTGTGTGAGAGAGAGTGTAAGATACGCTTTTATACCCAGAAAACGAATGCCAGACACCCGTTTACGTTTATGACTTTATTTCAGCCATTTGAGGATTAGCCTTCCACCTCTCTAACCCAGGATGTCCGCTGAGGTTGTTTTCACAACTGAGTTTCCCGCCACCCAGAACATTCCTTTTAACTTTAAACTCTAAAACTCCATAACTTCATGAGGGGAGAAGACCAGAAATACCTCCTTTCTCTCATTGCTTGTTTTTACAAATTTTATTATTATTATTTTTCACCAAGATGGTTTTGAGTCATTCTCAGACGCACACCCGTTTTAAAGGAATCGTACAAAGTGTTTTCCACACCTCCTTTCTCTCATTGGTTGTTTTTACAAATTTTATTTCTTTCTACAACATTTGGGGTCTTATCTCTGTGCGCATATGCGCACATGCCCATTTCCAGAACTTTAATTCTAAAACTCCATTTATTGCAATGTCATACAATGTGTCTGTGTGTGTGTGTGTGTGTGCGTGGCTGTGTGTGTGTGTGGCTGCTATTGGCTGTCAGCACAGCCAATAGCAGTACAGGGGGGCGGGCTGGGGTTTTGCGCATGCGTACTACCCCCTTCAGCATAGCCAATAGCCATGCCGGGGTGGGCCGGGACCCCCCTTTCCGGGTCAAAGGTCAAAGTCGTAAAACTGTCAAAGCGGGGTCAACCAGAGTTTGACGAAAGGTGTGAAGTATATCTCTCTAACAACTATTGCCAAACAATGTAGTTCTTCATTGTCATTTAGCAGAATGGTTGCCTAGCAGCTTACTTCCTCTGGACCCCAAAGATTACCACAGGTTGTTGATGTACACTTTGGATAGAAGCGTCAGGATGCAGAGAGTTCCCTGAATGTTTCTTCCTTTCTTTCACCTTTGTGGTTTTACAATTTCAGATGTGGCTTAGCCAATCATAATGAAGGACCAGAGCTATTAGTTTCATGAAGTTTCCGTAACACCATTGAGGTAATCTGTGCAAACTGCCTTACACAACATAGCCACTACCTACTTTACTTATTAGTCCCTGCTATAAAAGTCACAGTTGGAGTTGAACTGAAAAAAGGCTCTTTAAATCATACTTGTCTTGCTGTGTAAAGTATGTAAGCACACCTGAACACACAGTGTAACGTGCAGTGCAGTGAGTCGGAGCCAGCCTTCTCATTTCCATGAGGCTTTTGAAGACATGAGCCTGGTGTCGATCTGATCCTCATGTCCTCACCCACAGAGCACAAAAGCCTCTATCTATCTCCTATCAGTGTTCTTAATACAGCAGATAAATCCACCTCCTCTCTGTGATCTCTAATACCACTCACCTGCTTCTTCTGTAATCCTGCTTTGTGTGTGTGTGTGTGTGTGTGCGTGCCACATTCACACGTACGTGTCACGTAGCAGCCTTAGCTAGCATGTTGGGCGCTTATGGTGTAGATACCATCTTTAATACCTGCCAGGCGTCGTCATCTGCTCTGACATCTGATAGTTCCCACCGGGCCAATGGACGGCTCAGCCATGAATTATTAATGACTCCTTCCCTCTACCGTTGTAGGCTTTAGCACTGCTAATATACTGTATAAGCATGGCCATTTAAATAACATGTGACAGCTCATGAGAGAGAGGTGTCACTAACTGTGAACCTTCATCAGGCTTGAGCTCCATACCAGCAGTGTCAGGCCTCTGAGTGCATGAGAGGCTGGTAATGGAAAAAGAGCAGGCTCATTACTAAAAACATGACCATGTTACTTCTTATTCATTTTGCTGTTTGCTCATGGCTCCTTCAGTGCAGTTCGACTTTTCTCTCTTATTGTTTTTTTACACGTTTAATCATATAATTTTCACCCCGTAACAATACACATTCTAAAGCCCTAATAATAATAATAAGAATAATAATAATAATGATAATCTTCTTCTTCCTTTGGGCTTTCCCTTTAGGGGTTGCCATAGTGAATCAGTTGCCTCCATCTAACCCTGTCTTCTGCATCCTCTTCTCTCACACCAACTACCTTCATGTCCTCTTTCACTGCATCCATAAACCTCCTCTTTGGTCTTCCTCTAGGCCTCCTGTCTGGCAGTTCAAAGCTCAGCATCCTTCTACCAATATATTCACTCTCTCTCCTCGGACATGTCCGAACCATCTCAGTCTGGCCTCCTGACTTTATCTCCAAAACCTCTAACATGTGCTGCCCCTTGATGTACTCATTCCTGATCCTATCCATCCTGGTCCCTCCCAAAGAAAACCTCAGCATCTTCATCTCTGCTACCTCCAGCTCTGCCTCCTGTCTTTTCCTCAGTGGCACTGTCTTTAGACCAAACAACATCGCTGGTCTCACCACAGTTTTTTGTACACCTTTCCTTTCATTTTAGCTGAACTCTCTATCACACATCACACCTGACACTTTCTCCACCCGTTCCAACCTGCCTGCACACGCTTCTTCACCTCTTTCCACACTCTCCATTGCTCTGGACTGTTTCCCTAAATACTTAAAATGCTCCACCTTCTTTACTCTTCTCCTGTAACCTCACTCTTCCACTTGCGTCCTCTCATTCACACACATGTACTCCGTCTTGCTGCGGCTAACCTTCATTCCTCTCCTTTCCAGGGCGAACCTCCACCTCTCTAGCTTCTCCTCCACCTTAAAAATGGGCACCATCACACTTCTCCTCCATTCCTCTGGCATCTTCTCACTATCTAAGATCCTGTTGGACAACCCAGTCAAAAAATGTACTGCCATCTCTCCTAGACACTCCAAACCTCCACGGGTATATCAGCAGGGCCGAGTGCCTTTCCACTCTTCATCTCTTCAATGCTCCTCACTTCATCCTCACAATCTTTCTACTTCCGGTCCACAACAGTCACCTCTTCTGCTCTTCGTTCTCTCTCATTTCCTCATTCATCAACTCTTCAAAGTCTCTTTCCATCTTCCCATAACCTACTGGCACCTGCAGTACACTTCCATCCCTATCCTTAATCATCCTAGCGCTGCGCACGTCCTTCCCACGCTCCTTGTTTGGCCTTTGCACCTTCAACTCTCACCTTATGCGGCATCTCCCTGTACTCCTGTTCTACTCTTCAGTCCTCTCAGTGTCCCACTTCTTCTTAGCTAACCTCTTTCCTGTACACACTCCTTCACCTCCTCATTCCACCACCAAGTCTCCTTATCTACTTTCTCCAGATGACACACCAAGTACACTCCTACCTGCCCCTGATCACATTAGGCTGTAGTTGTCCAGTCGTTTGGAAGCACCTCCTGACCACCCAGAGCCGTCTCAACTCCTTCCTAAAAATCAGCAACATTTTCCTTTTTTCAGCTTCTACATTTCGTCCTCTGCTCTGCTCTTGCCCTCTTCATCGTACCTCATCACCAGTGTCATCCTACACACCACCATCCTATGCTGTCTGGCTACACTTTCACCTACCACTACTTTGCAGTCACTGATCTCCTTCAGATTACACCATCTACACAAGATGTAGTCTACCTGTGTGCTCCTACCTCCACTCTTATAGGTCACCCTATGTTCCTGTCTCTTCTGAATGAAAGTATTCACTACAGCCATTTCTATCCTTTTTGCAAGATCAACCACCATCTGTCCTTCTGCGTTCCTCTCCTGGATACCAAACCTGCCCATCACCTCCTCATCATCTCTGTTTCCTGCACCAACATGTCCATTAAAGTCTGCACCAATGACAACTCTCTCACTTCTAGGGATGCTCTGCATCACTTCATCAAGGTCCAACCAGAATTTCTCCTTCTCCTCCAGCTCACATCCTACCTGTGGAGCATACCCACGACTCATCACTCTATCTGACACTCTTTTTACCTCCAGTACACAACTAACAAACTCCTCTTTCAAGATAACTCCTGTAGTTACTCCTGTAACTGTAGGTGAACAGCACTGATGGCGGTCGTCGTTAACCCGGGCCTCGACTGATCCGGTATGGAAGTCATAGATTCAATATGCATGTTTGATTTGACAAGTTTTACGTCGGATGCCCTTCCTGACACAACCCTTTGTATTTATCCGGGCTTGGGACCAGCACAATAAGACACTGGCTTGTGCCCCCTTGTGGCGCCATTATAATAATGGATTAGGTTTCTTTAAAAGCAGAAGAATAAATGCCATCTTGTAAGGATCCGTTAATCATCGTTAAATACTGGGTCCAACTGCGTCAAAAGCTTTGAGAAAAAAGACAATAGTGTATTATAAATCTTAAACATTCTAACCAGTTGACATTATATTCTGCATTCTGCATTCTGAATCATAAATGACTCTAAAAGGTCACTTTAAAGTAAAGTTCCGTAATGTTTCTGAGGTCTAGGCAGATGTAATACATTACAAGCTGTTGACTGCTTATAAATAACTAGAAGTGGTCATTGTTTGTGAAAAGTATCCCACTGTTACTTGGATGTTGATTAAAAATGGTTTGTTAGAGAATGAATCACTGCAGTCAGAGTCGTTGTTGAGTTGTTTCTGATAGCCAGCATAGCTAAAAGCATTGAAGATGAGATGGGCACGCTCTGTCTGTGACTGTGTGAATCACTAAATTACTGCTGCGATGAGCACTCTAATAATGCAGTGAAACCATGTGAACTCTGTGTTCACAGTCATACAGGGAAAAATGGCTAGTCAGCAAGCACAACAATCAGTGAGTCTGTCAGAACGTTACAGCGCTACAATAAATCAACTTAACACAAGAAGAAGAATCGAGTCATTGCACTACATGACCATTATAGCAGTAACATTACAATTTACATCGGCAGCGACGTCTGCACGTGTTAAGCAGAAACAATGACAGTATGAAAAAAGGACAGAGCTTGACACCCACAGGTTTCTGGAGCGCTGTTTTAAAGCCGCTGGCTGCTCTAAATACCTAAATATCGGCAAGGACGTGGATCATCAGGAGACCTGAGGCGATCTGAATGATGCCTGGGTGCTTAAATAGGCCATCTGTAACGTCCTGTCAATACAGTGACAACGCTGTTAATTATGAATAATTTTAAGTCCCCCCCACACACACAGTTGTCACTAAGCGCAGATTCACACTGGATCAGGTGCTGCGGGAAAAACGTAGGTCTTTCCATTCATTTCAGTGGGTGTCGTGCGTTTCCGCACCAGCAGTCTGCAACACAGGGGTTGCCGCAAAAAACTCCACTGCCGTGTGGAAGAGAAGTTGAGCCAGATCTAACTGTGGGAAAAACAGAGCCCCACGTCACGCTCCGGCCACCAATCAGACACTCAGATCGGCCAAACCTCCACAGACAGCCTGAAATGTCTCTGAAGCAGAGACTGTCCAGGTGGATTCATGGACTAAACTCTGATCATCTACCTGTGTGTGTGATTTACTTTGTTTATTTCATGTACCAGCTTTTAAATCTGAGTCTGACTCGCTATTTAGGCCGCAAAATAGTGACACAAAGAACTAACTAACTTTATATATTTATATATAAGACTATATATTTCATGTATCGGTGACAGCAAAGACAAATCCTAACTCCAGATAGATTAGGCAAAACTAACTAACTTTATATATTTATATATAAGACTATATATTTCATGTATCGGTGACAGCAAAGACAAATCCTAACTCCAGATAGATTAGGCAAAACTAACTAACTTTATATATTTATATATAAGACTATATATTTCATGTATCGGTGACAGCAAAGACAAATCCTAACTCCAGATAGATTAGGCAAAACTAACTAACTTTATATATTTATATATAAGACTATATATTTCATGTATCGGTGACAGCAAAGACAAATCCTAACTCCAGATAGATTAGGCAAAACTAACTAACTTTATATATTTATATATAAGACTATATATTTCATGTATCGGTGACAGCAAAGACAAATCCTAACTCCAGATAGATTAGGCAAAACTAACTAACTTTATATATTTATATATAAGACTATATATTTCATGTATCGGTGACAGCAAAGACAAATCCTAACTCCAGATAGATTAGGCAAAACTAACTAACTTTATATATTTATATATAAGACTATATATTTCATGTATCGGTGACAGCAAAGACAAATCCTAACTCCAGATAGATTAGGCAAATCAAATCAAATCAAATCAAATCTAATTTTATTTGTATAGCCCAAAGTCACGAGAGAGAGAGAGAGAAAGACTTTTCAGTAAATGGAGATGTGACTGCATCTTCAGCCAATACCCCAATACCCTTGATAGATTTAATAGGTAGCCAATGCAAGGAAGCCAAAATGGGAGAGATGTGATCTCTGATCTTGGTTCCTGTCAGAACACGTGCAGCAGCATTCTGAATTAACTGCAAAGTCCTAAGAGACTTATTAGAGCAGCCTGATAACAAAGAGTTACAATAGTCCAGCCTTGAAGTAACAAATGCGTGGACTCGTTTTTCTGCATCCACTTGAGACAAGATGCGTCTGATTTTGGCGATGTTATGTAAGTGGAAGAATGCAGTCCTCGAAATTTGTTTTATGTGGGCATTAAAGGACCAATCCTGATCAAAAACAACTCCAAGATTCTTTACAGTGGAGCTGGAGGCCAGGGTGATCCCATCTAAAGTAACTAAGTCTCTAGAAAGAGAGTTTCTGAGGTGTTTGGGTCCAATTACAAGAACTTCAGTTTTACAGACACTCTCGACTCTGACACCCTGAAAAAGAAGAACATTAAACAAAGAGGCTAGCCACCCTGGTATAGCCAGACTCTGAATTAAAACAACAGAGGCCACGTAAATTAAACAATGGCGTGCCACTAAACTGGAAGAATCTCATCTAGTTGCAATATAATCTACAAAACATACAGGAACGGTCTCTCGTTATGCCTAGAGCAGCCTATACTCTTCATTTAATGAGGAGAATAAGAACAACCCCCGGTTTCTTCCGCACTGTAGCCAGGCTAACAGACGAATCACCGCTCTATGAACCATTATTGCTTTCTTGAATAATGAATGAGACCTATTATATTTATAATAAAATAATTCCCCCTGGATTGATTAAGTCTATTCTGAATTCTGATGCTGATTAGAGAAAAATTCATCACCTTTTACTCTCACACAGGCATTGCATCTGCAGTTTTGAACACGCTTAAAACCGATATGTATTAGACTGTTTTTCTCATCGACCTTCTCAAATACCTTTAATAATTTTCTGCAGCTAGCCGTTCAACCTGTCTCTTGGACCCCCATCCACACAGGCTAGAAGCTCAAGATGTTTTCTCTAGTAGTAGTCATTCGTTATTGGTATGATTAATCGGGATATTACCACAGTCCTTAAGGGTAGCTGTAATTACACCTTCTTCTTAAAAAGCCCACTCTAGACCAGAGGTCTTAGCCAACTTACAGACCGATATCCAAACCTTCCCTTTCTGTCCTAAGTACTTGGAGAAAGTGTAGCTAATCAGTTTTGAGCTTACCACATAACCCACAATAGTTATTGACGGACTTTCCATGTCAGGATTTAGAGGCATCATAGCACAGAGACCGCATTAGTCAAAAGTTACACCGACCTCTAATGGCATCAGACAAAGGACTACTCTCTGTACTTGTCCTGTTAGATCTTAGTGTGCATTTGACACACTCCTGCCCATCCACACATCCCTTTTTAATGAGGACGGAACATCAAATGGCCCATTCAAGGAACCGCCCTAAGCTGGTTTAAGTGTATTTCTAGCATCTCCCTCCTCAATCTCAATTTGCTTTCATGTCAATGAAGAATCTCCTGCATACCAAGTTTGTCATGGCGCTTCCCACAAGTCTGTACTAGGCCCCACTTTATTTAGTTTAATATGCCCTTCTCTTTACTCCCTCTTTGCCCCCCCCCCCTCCTTTCTTCCTTTTTTCCCCCTCCTCCTCCCCTCTCCCTTCTCTCCCCCTTCTTTCCTCCTCTCCTTCCCCCCTCCCTTTCCCCTCTTCCCTTGGGATACACTTAGTAGGCCAATTCATCTCTATTCCATTTTCCCTGTTAGCTGAAGACACCCCAATCTATACTTTATTGATCACGCATGACTCGACAAAACCAATAGTAACCAAACTCCACGCATGCCTTCAGGATATTAAAAAAGTTGGATGATACTACAATTTTTGATGTTAAATTCCAGACAA
>NC_040031.1:22167875-22168485 GCF_000972845.2 Larimichthys crocea | reverse complement strand
ATGCCAACTTTTCACGTGTTCCTTTGGTCCACATCCGTAAACTCTCGACACACTGCTTGCACACTTTGTGAGGGGCCCATGGCTTGTCTTGATCACTGAGTTTTACTTTAAAATATGCAAAATATGCTTGTTTGACAAATGCACTGATGTTTGTCCTCTGACTTGGAATGGTGAATTGAGTTGACTGAAGACTAGCATCTATTTTTGAAGGGCCTACTTAAAATGCAAATTAGTTGTAAAGTACAAGAGTGAGCTTAGACAGGCTGCGACACAGCACTGATCTTGGTAGCAAAGACGCATATTCATACATCAGGACCATATGCCTAGTGTGAATCAAAGCATTGCTCAAGTAAGTATTAGTAACTACCCGATATAATGAAAGATAGTGTACACGGAAGGGCTTATGATTTGCAAGATCGATGACTAAATAACCTATGATGACGAGCTGCCATAACATTTTGAACTGAGGATGTACATTATGTATTTGTCTCGGATGAGTATATCCATGATTGTAATCTTTTTACAAGCATGTTTCTCTGTTTTTAGTTTTCGTTCGTCTACGTCATCTGCCTCCAGACGCATGGTGCCTCTCGACCTCGTTACGTTACGA
>NC_040031.1:22139697-22167865 GCF_000972845.2 Larimichthys crocea | reverse complement strand
TTTTTGTGGGCAGCTGCTCTAATGGAGGCGCAGAGAAGGTGTAAGACTGCAGCTCTGCTTCTGGTCTCAACTCCCGGGATGTTGGGGTTTGACATGCGTACGAGTTAATATGGAACATCAGCGAGTATTGGCAAATTCATGATTGTCGCATGTTGCATGCATAGGGTGATTTTACTTCTTTTTTTTCATTTTTTTTGCGAACCTAGGAATTGTGTTCACCGTGTCCAAAGTAGATGCGCATCCACCGGCCGCACGCTGAGACAGACCACACGCAGCACGAAAGGTAGTTTTCCCCAGAAAGTGTCCCATTTTTGTGAGTTAGGTCTAACAGGTGTTTTTAACTAATTTTTGGGTGTGGAATCCAAAAACTGATCTGTTTTTCTCTATCATGTCAAGTTTTTGTGACTATAGTTTTCTTAAAAAAAACTTGTACTTAACAGATATGTGCTTGTTTTCACTAACAAAAGTAACTTGTCTGTGCAATGATCTTGCCAAACCATGGGGATACCAAATGCCAACTTTTCACGTGTTCCTTTGGTCCACATCCGTAAACTCTCGACACACTGCTTGCACACTTTGTGAGGGGCCCATGGCTTGTCTTGATCACTGAGTTTTACTTTAAAATATGCAAAATATGCTTGTTTGACAAATGCACTGATGTTTGTCCTCTGACTTGGAATGGTGAAACTAGCACAAATACAGCAGAAGGAGTAATGGTTGTTTAAGCATTTACACCGAGAAGTAGCAGGAGCAGACATGATCTGGAACAAAGGAAATATATATGGAAATAAAACACTAATATGGAATAGTTACAAGCTTTGAAAACTACAAACACAGCATAAAACGAAATAGAACGTACAACAGTATGCCCATGGTTACAAGGTTAAGAGAAAAGCCAGCACAAATCCTCTTAATTCCTACTATGCTAACTTTCTGTTTGCAGATATTGATAGCACTGACCTATTGGGAGCTGCACACACCTCTCACCACACTGTCTTAATTGTGACTGCACAAACAAGTTGCCACGTAGCTGTAGATGAGTCCAATCGTAATCAGCTGGCAAGTCTTACTACAGCTAATCAGTGGAATTTTGCTGATCTGGAGGGTAAGCTGTGGAGAAAAACTTGATGTGCTAGAAAAAAACTGACTGCAATTTTGGAATCAGCATGCCAATTTTAGTTTTAATCAGCATAAAAATCTAACTCAACAGAATTTTCTTTTTCAAATTGTTCCCCAGTGTTATCTATGAAGCCCACATCGTTTGCTGGACATCACCTCGACAGCTAGCGGTGGAATGACAACCTACACATGTTATCACTGGTCACACTGAGCAGGGGTCCAGAGAAAACTATGGAGTCCGACATCGTTTTGGTGTATGCACACACCGATGAAACATTAATTTTAGTGACCTCCGATTGCCATAACCGGGTGTCATTACCGCCGACGTGAATAACAATCTTACTCTATCTACGCTTATCTTTAGCCAGCAGTTTCAAAAAAGACTCGATGTCACCCGCTCTGGCCCCCGGGATGCATTTAACTATGGCCCCTGGTGTCGCTAACTTCACGTTTCGGACTATTGGCATCTCAGCCAACATTATGAAGGCTGAGCAGTGATCAGCAGTATGTCAAATCAAATCAAATCAAATCAATTTTATTTGTATAGCCCAAAGTCACAAAGTACATTTGCCTCTGAGGGCTTTACAATCTGTACAGGGAGTGACACCCTCTGTCCTTAGACCCTCGGTTCCAGTGAGGAAAAACTTGCCCACAATGTATGTGTATGAATATGTGAGGCAGTGTGCTTAGGTATGTACTTTTTCTCTGTGGTCCAGGTCAGGGCTGGTGGCCTCGCTACACTGATCTAATTTTCTACTGAAAATGCAGAAAAAAGCAGCCAGACTTTTCGAAGCACTGTGAGTGCTTAGTGTTTATTTGGGTTTGGGTGGCACCTGACAGACAGAGCATGGCGTCCATGGAGGGAATTATTAAGACTGTCTATACAGACATGTGCACACACACACACACACACACACAGCTGCAATCGAGTAGAGCTTTCCCCTCTCGACAGCTTTATCAATATTCCCTTTCATCAGACCATTCAGTCAGCAAACGTCACTAAAAGGCCACTGCTGCACGGCTAACTGCCTCATTAAAAAGTTTGGAGGGGCACGGGGGCCAGCTGGCAGAGCCCAGAAGGGGCCTGAGGTTGACGGAGCTTGGAGTCCCCGAGGCTGTAGCCTCCGGAGATCAACTCTCGTCTGAAACTCTGACCCCAGCCGCTGACCCTGTCTATTTACTCCCTGTTCAGACGGGCGAGAGGAGGAATACTGCACTATCTCTCTGTCTCCATCTGTCTCTCCACCTCTCTCTCTCTCTCTGTCTGTCGCTCTCTCCTCTCTGCCGTGAGTCACCTGGCTGGCTGAAAGGAGAATGAGACAGGGCAGAGCAGATAATGACGAATAGTTGAGACAAAAAAGACTCATCTGATTTTTCTTTTTCTTTCTTTGTCCACAGTGTCATTTTTCTAAAGAAATGTTAATAAAAAAATTGTAAACTTGATGTGTATATCGACTGTAATGTGACTTTATTCAAAGAAAAGTCTTACCTGATGCTGGTGACCAGTCACAGGCAGACCCCGCAGGTGGACACAAGGGAGACGGATAATAAAAGTGAGAAAAAGACATTCAGTGCAATGCAAAACAATAACATTGAGCTCTCCTCGATAAAGGAAATAAAATTTTAAAACTGCTATTGTGGGGAAGACATGGCTTCTTTTTAGTTTGTGTACCTTGGGGGCAGGCACTGGAAACACTGTGAGCACAATCATAAACAAGCCATAATCATAATGTGAATCTCTCTTCACATTATTTTTGTCTTTATGGTGAAGAAAGTGTCAGCACTCAGTCGTGCTGCCCTCAAAAGAGCCATTTTAGAAGTAAAACAATGGGCTAAGGGGGAAGGCACAGAGGCAATAATGAAAAGAGTGGGGGCTACAGAAAAAACAAAAAGAGAGCACCATAGCTTTATAAAGTTAGTACAAGAGCGATAGAAAGAGAGATAGGGAGTGAAGGAGAGGAAGTTAGCAGACAGCTTGTTTCCTCTCTCTCCTCAGCTCTGCTGGCTTAGTGTTTAACAGATGGAGGATGACAGCGGATGCTTAATGAGGTTTCAGGCACACAGGCAGTAACCTGCACCGCCAGGAAAAGAAACACATGGGTAACTATTCCTCAACACTTGGAGAGTCCCTCCTACTGAGATATGCACATTTGTCAATTACCTCACACCAGCATGGGCCACTGTTTTCCACACTTCCCAAGAGGCTGCTTGCCAGGAAATAATAAGCCGTGGTATATTTAACTAATGCAGATAACCAGAAGTAACTTCTAGGGCTGTGGTTTAACACTGCAGTTGCCATGTTCAGTGCCAACTCTTTGTGCATGCAAAGTGAAGGTGTGTCCAAGTGCTCAGACTCAGAGTGTAAAAGAAGGGTGGACATCAGAGGGAGATGTGATTAACTGTCACACATTTTTCTTTATTTGTTTTTTTTTTTAAGCTTCTTATTTTGGCAGCTACAAGAGGTAGTGTCAAAAAGGGCTGATGTGGTAGACGGCAAACCCACCATAAATGTCTCAAGGGGACATTGCAATGAATGAGCACCACTGACTCATTATTCTGAACCAAACTTGTGCACAATATGAGTGCAGCTACAATCACATTCAAATCGTACAGTGCTGGGCACAGGGAGGAAGTGTCTCACTGATGCATGATGAATGTTGTTATGCACAATGTTTTACATAAAAAGCTATTTCATTTCTATCAGGAGGGATGAGGGAGTCCCTTAGTGAGGGCCAACCCCCAAGAAAATGGTCGTGGAAACACTGTATCATTAAATCTGCAAGAACACCAACAAACTGTTGTCAGATTTAATTGATTTGTTGAATGGGTCAGAACTAAAACTGAGTATTTCAATTTGACACAACTTTTTGATGATGAACAACTGACTAAATTTCACTAATGTGTAATGTAATGTAATGCTGTGGAACGACAGCACTGCAGCCACGTCTGTGCAGTCCAGTTTGTTGATGCTAAAGAAGCAAGATGTAGAAGATGTCAAACAGATTAGCTCTAAGTCGTCTTGACAGAGAGACTGGGAACGGAAAACTGAGGATGCATCTGTGCTGCAAACTTGTCTGGTAACATGTGACTGTGAACCATTAGGAAGATGTGAACATGAGCAGATGGACTGCACTATCACTGTGTTGCTGCTAATGTTCAACAGCCAATGGAAATGGAATGAAAAAAAATGATTTATGTATAATAAAGTTATTGGCAGGAAGTCTTGAGCTGTGTTACTGATAGCCCAGACATATGAGTCTGCATATGGTTTGATGTCTGCACCTCATAGAACTTAATTGTAACCTTTGGTTGGTTAGTGCAGAAAGTTTCTACATGTTTGAACCTGGACTGTTATTTGCATAATGCATGGGATGAAAATGTGACTGCATAACACTGCATAACTACTTTATCAGATGGTTTGTGTTTAATCTGAATCTGGAAACATGGGTGACATGAATGGCAGTTTATCTCTCCATTTATTGGTGATGCTTTTAATCTGTATTACAGTTACATTGTCTCTGAAGATGATCTTTGGGATTGGTCAGCAAGTCAGAGTAAAACACTTTTTATTTCCTGGTTTTGTACACTTGTTTTCAACACTGGAGGACAGATTGAACCAATGACAGTATGAAGAATGGACAGAGCCTGAGTGACATCACCCACAGGTTTCTGAAGTGCTGCTTTGAAGCTCAAAATATGCACTGGTGGCCCCCGTCATGTTGGATGTACTACTCCTTCCGCCTCCCATCTAATCTATATATCGGCAAAGTTTTGGATCATCTGCAGACCTTAAAGATCATCCCTCTCACAGTTGTCATGGAAAGGGAAATTAGCTATAGAGACCAAAACTATTACCTGAACCAGGCTGTAAACATGTTAGCATGAGCATTTTAATACAGGTGCTTATGGAGGTTGACTTGCTTCTGTAGCCTGTCTCAAGTGAGGTCGCTGTGGCTCAGGAGGTAGAGCGGGTCATCCGGTTTGATCCCCGGCTCCTCCAGTCTGCATGTCAAAGTGTCCATGGGCAAGATACTGAATCCCAAGGACAGCTGTAAACTGTAAGTTGCTTTTAAAAAAAAGTCAGCTAAATGACTAATATATAATGTATCAAGTGGCCACTCAAGGAGTTTGCCGCTTGGATTGAGTATATCGGGGCTGGTGAGGACATCAAACTGCTGAGCTTCTTGAATGCAAAATTATATGTTGGTGATCTAATTGCCCCTTGATTCTATTTGATGCACAGTGATGCCAGCCCACACCTGTACCTGTGACTGTAAGTGTACTCCCACATACTCCACAGTGATATTTTAGAGAGCAATCTGCTTTCTGATTCAATATGCACAAAGGCACACCCATAAAAAAATGGTCTGACCTCATCCAGCACCTTTGGGATGAACTGGAATGCTGACCTCACTAATGCTTTCATGGACAGAGGGAACACATTCCTTCAAAAGATGATGGAAAGCCTTAAAGCAGAAGAGTGGAACAGGAGATGAATGTTCAGCTGTCACTAATGTTTAGTGTTTACACACTTTGAAACACTACCTTTCAGACAAAAAGGATTCAGAAAACTGAAAACAAGATGTTTTTGCCACATCTGCTCATTTATGGCTTCTGTGTGTGGAGACATAAATAAAGCACATATGAACCAATGCAATCATGATCATCAGGTCCACAGGTTGTACTGGACCCCTGAAGATATGGCATGAGGTTAACTTGTCACCCCGCTTGTCACAGACACACATCCCGTTATTTCTCATGTCCTGGTATGTTCCATTTGTCCTAATAGAATTTCTTTCTACATCTGCTGTAGTAGTTGCCTGTCACAAATGATTGGTGGGAAATATGACTTCTACCGTGGCATCAGTCGAGCGTGGCACCTACAGTACAGAGCCTTGTTGGGGGAACACATGTCCTATCTCAACACTGCTATGGTATGTTTTCTGCAGCGTCGGCAGCTTGCTTTCCAGCATAATGACTGTCCCTGCATGCAGGCATCAGTTTGTGACATCCATAATTAGCCAGAGTGCAGCTGAGGCGAGTGCAGGGTAATGTGGCATCACCTGGGGGTTAAGCAGAGTTCAGCTCTGGAGGGAAAGTGACAAGGTCAGCTGGAGAGTTGACAGAGTTTCTTTTCTCCTCTCTCTCTCAACCTGACCTCTAAAGAATCATAATGTAATATGCATCATATGCATCACAGTGTATGTACTGTGTGCTTCAGACCTTAATAGTGCTGAGAAAAAAAATAAAAAAACATACTCAACCCTATTAAAGGTGCCGATAAAACTGAAAACGTAATGAGCACATTACCGGCTGTGACTTCACTGATCTATGCAGTGAAACAGGAATTATTTCTAAAGCCACTCTGGTAGTGAAGAAATAGGCAGCTAAGTAACTTAATATGACCACTCTACACTGTGATTTTCCCTCTATGTCTGTCCTCCGTATTTACTTTTTCTCCAGGGAGCTGAGTGAGGGAGGTGATAATCTTAGTGTCTCATTAAGGCTTAAATTACAATGATAAGCAGGCTAGACTGTTAGGCATGTAGGTGACTTATTAAACTTCTTCAAAGCTTAAGGACTGCAATTCAGCTTCTCCTTTGATCAGTAATTGTTGGCAACTTTCCCACAATTAATTGATTACTCCTGGGAAAACGGGAGCCTTTCCTTACTTCATTTGTGTGTGTGTGTGTGTGTGTGTGTGTGTGTGTGTGTGCACACTCTTTGTTTTCTTTTACTCAACCTTTCCCAAGGTGATACAGAAGCACAAACTTAATCATAGTGCTCCCAACCCTCCTCTCCCATTGGACATCAGACTTATCTTGACTGGTAACTTTGTTGGAATGTCACGGTCCAGATAGACTTACAGACTGAGGCTGCTGGATACAGTAAGGATAAGAAAGCAGATTGCTGCTGTTTCCCATGGGGTCCACTAGCAATCTGCTGGAATCCCTTGTTTTTCCCTTCGGGCCCTGAGGCGCTCCTTGTTAAAGTGGGTCCACTGAGAGCTGTCATCCACTTGGCAGGTGGAGAAGAGAAGACAGCAGATGATCTAAGTGGAGCTTAGAGTGACTAGAAGGCTTCATGTGTGAACTCATCTTGTTGCTATAGCTGCTGTCTAGATGAACTCAGCTGTGTTGTTAGAGTTGTTGTGTTTCCACCTAATTCCTTCTTTCAAGCTTCACAGAGATTTTAGCTTTTTTTTTAGCCCATTTACATCAGACCAGATGAACTGTCCCAACATTTTAGGTTCTCAGACTTTTTACACCACATACCACTTATATAAATATAAACTAATATAAATATTAGTCTCTCCAAGTACCACCATTAAAATACAGTAGCCAACCCTATATAGCTATGGACAGTTCACACAGGAGGCAGGCTTATTCCTAATAAGAAGATTATTTATTACCAGAAAGACTGTACAGAGGGGTAACACATGACTGGCACTTGAACTTCCATACAACCCACTGCGGCTTTTTTTTGGTTCTCTGTGAGCAGTAGAAACATGAAGAATAACAGTTTCATTCACACCCACACAAAAAAGGTAAATACAAATAATGTTTAAAGTTGGTCAGCATGTTAGTGAGCAATGACAACTTAAATACTCCTTATGAGAAGGATGCACCTGGTTCTAACAGTTCCTGTTTGGAGCAGTGTTTTCATTGACCTGCTTACTGTTTTTCAGTCACAGCTTAGTGTGGAACTAACAACAGAACAAAACAAAGCGAAACTTAACTGTATATGAACCTAACAGAACTGCTTTAGAGCCTAAACATTGAAAGCTCCTCTGACCAAGTGACCCTGCTTTCATCTGCTCACTGCAACATTTACTCAAGTTTGTGGTCAAGCTTAAAAAAAGGCTAACGTTAATTTTAATTCTGTGACAGAACAGAGCATGAAAGCCATCCACCACCCGGACCACCGCAACTTTACTTCACATGTCGGTAAAGGCCACAGTACTTCCAGCATTGCCAGTGAAGTTAGAATAAAGTTGGATGTAAATCTTGAGGTTCAGAATTATCCAATATGGACTTCATCCTTCATCCGGGGATACTGACCTGGTACTTTAACAATATAACGTTCATCTTCAGTTCTACCTCATGTTGCCAGTAGAGGTTGTTTAAGGTCATGATTTTCTTTATTTTCCTTTGATTAAATTTGACTTTCAGTATTTATATGAACTAAGCAATAAAAGCAGATTTAGCTCTCAGATGTAGGCGGGTCACCAGACTACAGATCCCAGATTATGAGCACATCCATTAAATAGGACTAAATAAATAATGTTAGACCCATTCTCTGTCCTCAGCTCCTTATCTCATGCTCCCCAAAACAATTCTCTTCCCTCTAATGAACTACAGTTCCTGCTTTGTTACGATCATAATATGGCTGTTGTCATTATGTAATGACACTCATCCATTAGGTAAATTACTCTTCGGGTGATCACAAGAATTGGAGAGGAGTTTGCTCTGTACAGATTGACGACTCAGACTCAGAAAGGCCAGGTCTTGCATGGAGAAGTATGTCACAGCTGAAGGGCTTAAAGAGCAATCAACTTAATCAAGACATGGTCTAATGCTGTGAGAGTCAACAGTAGTCTCAGTCATTTAACTGTTGGTTCTCCCGGTTTTGCTCATTGGTTTTATTTTATCACATATTTGGAAGTGTTCTGAGAGTCTTTTGTCTTCTCTGAAAAAGTTTCTTGGTTGTTTTTCAGACAGTCAAAAGTTTTCTGTTCTCATCGATGCAGCTTGAGTCTGCTCTCTAGCGATTTGAAGGACACAGTTTTGAATTCCACTTTGGACTCATTATGTTATCTTCATTAATTAAGTGCAATTCATTTTAAAGACTATAAACTATTTCATACTTGAGGGGAGACCATGATAATGCCTCTGTATATGTATCAACAACATGTTTCAACAGTAAGCTTGTCACAGTTTGAAGGGAATGTTAAGGGTTAGGACTGACATTGTCTGATAAGTGTATTTCTTATTTTGATGAAAAGGAGGTTCATGTGTAACTACAAGACTTGTGTTTTACTGGTTGATGTATAGTCAAATTCATCTGCCGTTTTTAAGCAAAAAAAAAGAAGAAGATATATCGCAGACATGCCAAACTCAAGGCATGGATTACTAAGATAATTTCATACGTCTGTTATTAATGGCCCACTGGTAAATCGCACCCATTGCTCATACTACAAATCCCACAAGGCAGTGCAACAGCCGCCACACAGGTCAAAATACTGTCATTGGTCAAGACCTGTGCACCACCCTCCCCCTGCTGATTCAGTTGTGTATTGACACACTAATCAGCGGTTAGCGGATGAACACACAGCGACATTAAAGCCCCCCAGAAAATGTCCAAACCAAAAGTTGACTGAGAACATGGACTTTCAGAACAGGTGGGAGGCTACTGACAAGACACACAGCCTTAACGACATAGGAGATAAACGTGTGTGCCTTGTTTGTGGAGCTAATGTGTCCGTACTATGATGCACTAATGTCCCCCCACAAATTAACTTTCCATTGGGTTTCTTGAGTCAAACAGTTCTAGTTCAAACTGTTCAAAGTACATCTAACGAAAACAAACTACTATTTCAACACGATTGTTTCTTTGGTGAATGATGAGATGAAGTCTTGTATGTCATAGCAGAGCTCCATATGTGCTCTCAGTCACCAGTGAGGAGCTCCTCTATTAAAGGCTGCTGATTCAGTGATTCAGAACAGTTCAATGATTTGTAGATGTACTGAACACCTCTTGTATCAATCAAAGGCCAGTCTCAATAGGTTAAGGCTAACAATACAGGTCCACAGAAGATTATTGCAATCTCATATGTACATACAGAAAGACAGCCAAATAAAATAGTACAGTAATTACAAAAAAACTGCATTGGTTCTAAAGTCAAGTGTCACATTGATGCTCGTACTAAAACTGGAGATTGGGTTGGGGGAGAAAGCATCTAATTTTGGTCTCTTGCATCAGAACACTCCCATCTGCTGTGGATATTCACATATACTTCCCTTTCCAGACATATAGGTGTAAAAACACAGAAGGCATGCACACACTTGTGTACACACATAAACACCGTCATGCCTTGTCTTGCTAAACAGATTGCCTGTGTTGCAGAGCATGTGGGCAGGGTCCACTGAGAGATGTCTCTCTGTGGTGATGGAGTGTTTGCAATGCCTGGTGGAAAACAAATGGCACTTCTTTGTGTGTACAGACATGGGTGAACAAATTTCACTTATGGTAACAACACACCCAGGCACTGACAGACTGATTCACACACACATGCTTTATATACTTTATGTGTGTAGACATTTGCATCCTACGCGTGTCTTTATGAAGACACTGCATTGACAACATTCAAGCCTCCCTTTTTTGTTTTTTTGGGCAATGTTTGCTCATATCTTTTCAATATTGTGATACACACACACATTTTGGAATAAATTAACTACTTTAGACCTAAACCCTAATCCTTCTCAGACCTTTTGGTTTTGAACCCACAGTACAGCTATGTGAGAAAGAAATCGTCCAGTTTATATGTGGAAAAGTCACTGCGATATATAGTGAAATACTGTATAGAACAGGTGCTATGAGATCTTAAGGGTTAAAGAGGTTAGAACTGAAAATTAATTCACTTTGCCACTGAGGCCATCATCTGAAGGTCCAGCACTCAAGTTAGATGGCTGTCAGAAGATCCCACATACACACAGCCGAGTACACGCACAGACAAGATGTCAAGCAGAGCAGTAGCCAGTGGTATCTGATGGGAAAACACAGAGTCTCCCCTTTGTTTCCATGTCAGAAGGCATCACGTTAAACAGCCAGATGCTTTTCACTTGACATATCCATCAACAGTAACAGAGTACTGACCCCTCCACTCTGCCTGTCTGCCTGCTCTGGGCATTCAGGCCCTCTGTAAAATGGAAAAAAAAGAAAAAAAATGTATCCACCACACAGCCTACACATCCCACAGTGCACTCAGTGTTGACATGTCTGGCTTCTGTTGGTGAAGAGGCAAACATGATTTGCACATTTGAGTCATGTTCATCCACATCACATCTAACTAATCTTACCATGTTTTACTATCTCTCTTCTGGACTGTTCTCAGCTAGGTTAGTTAAAGCTTTCTTCAAAGATAATCAGTGACGTGTGACATTATTGAACAGAGGAGAGTTTTCCTGTTTTCCCACTTGCATTACGCCCACTTGACAAAACATGAGCAGTTTCCCATGTTCTATGTGTGCCTGCGTCTAACGAACTTTATTAGTTTAGTTATGAATTTCAGTTGGTGATATCACTATTTATCTATCTATTTATATATCACTACTAATTACAGGTAGAAGTCATTCACCCGGGTCCTCTTACTGATGCGGGATTAGCGAGTCTGTAGTCTCCATTAACCCAGATACTTACCACCCTACACCTGCCTAACACTGGGCCACATGTACATATTAAAATGATAAATTGCATCATTCACTACTCTCCTTTTAACCTGTACAATCTCATTATAACATACCCCCGTCCATTCACCTACGTAGCTGCCAGAAATCCTGCTATTAATGTCGACAATAAGCAGTTGTTGCCACCATTAGCAATAGCTTTGGGAGTCCGGACCAAGATGAGTTGACAGCGGATCAGCGTAATTTCCTGCAGACTCAGAATCAGTAGCACAGATCCAAATCCACAGATCTGTCCTGCACAAGTAAATCAGATGAACTTCCTACAGAGCTGGAAATATACAGGACTCAAGAGACCTGTGGATCAATCCAGTAGCAAATCTGGGTCACCTGGGACCCAGATTTGCTACTGGATTGATCCACAGGTGCTGATTTAACTGAGTTGAGTGGATCTTTTCCTCCGTACAGCACGAAACAAGGCAGATTAAGACTTCATCCATAACTGTGACCTTAACACCTGTAACTACTTACAGCCTCATAGTTAATGTTACAGCCTTCGCACATGTGGTGGCTGTTCTACCAACTGAGCTAAACACCACCCCAATGTTACAGAATGCACAGTAGACTGCCCTCCTCTATTTGTAGTCTAAGACAGGTGGGCTTGTGTTTCACTGAATTTATCTGCTTATGGACATACTGACTCAAATGACTCAAAGGACTCGTAAGATCTGGATCTGTTTAGTGACTCAAAAAGACTTGAGTCTAGCTAAAAGACCTAGCTTGAATTAAAATTTTAATGATACATCCCATGTTGACTCACTTTTTGAAGCCCTGGATCACTCAGATAAAGAAAGTTCATTATCAATTATTGAATATTAGAGTTATGTTGTTCATTCTTTTGTGCATTTGTGGAGTGACCAGCCTCTATGGCAGGGGTTGGCAAATAAGTTTGGACCCAGGCCAATTTTTTTTCTGACAGTTCCATCGCTGGCCATGACCATGCTTTCCTACTGGAAAAAAAGGTTTAGTAATAAACATTATTTAACTTTAAAAATGCATTTAATTTAATTAAAAACATTAATTTGCATATTCCATGTGCTGTTATTACGCCCACTGCCACTCCATCTCCTGGCGTCTGTCATGAAACAGGCAACCTTCCCTAGCAACCTGCCGTAACTAATGTATACAGCAGTGCAGTTTCCCCATGCTGCTGATGTGCATTCACATTTTTTAATTAGGCTATTTGATATTTGAGCTGACCTTGTTTGGTTTTGTTTTTTTTTTATTTAATGAAACATATTTGTTCATGTTGTCCATTGCAAGAGGGACACAGGACACTTTTGTTTTCCACAGGTTACAGCGCCAATTAGTGTTCCAACCTGTGCGTCAAGTAAAGAGGTAAAGAGGCGTCAAGTAAAGAGGCTGTTTTGTCACATTACTTATCAGCTACTTTTCAATAAATGTTGTGAAATCTGTGGAATTGTTGTATTTTTGACAGACAACATGAGGTTTAAAAGATATATTTAAAAAATATATATATTTAAAAATAAATCAAAGTCATCTAGCGGGCCAGATATAATTGATGGCGGCCCAGTTTTGGCCCGCGGGCGGCTAATTGCCGACCCCTGCTCTATGGTATGCTAACAGAGCTCTTGTTTGCATCAGATATTTAATATTCTGAATTGCCATGTCTAGTTGTCCTTGCAGTACATGTGCAAATGTGTGTGTGTGTATTGTGTTATTTACAAACAAGAGAGCTTGATGTGTCTTAGTTGCTGCTGTGTGTTTTGGGTGGACTGTGTGTGTGTGTGTTCATATGTTTGAGCCTCAGACATCGACTTCACTGTTGCCATGTGTTTGTCTGCATCAATGGTCTAGCTCAGCGAATGTGTTGTACTGTACTGTGGCCTTCATTCTCACACACACACTACACTGACTGTACATTTGAGTAGAAACTATACAAGGGTCATGCTGAATTAATTGCTGACAGTTTGATGGACAAGTTTGCAGAAATATAATTGAAATCTATTTCTTAAACATCATGTAGATATTGTATTTGTGCATTATGGAGAGTTTATGGTCCGGCTAACAAGCAGTCTGCTCAGCAAAAATGGTGAAAAACATCACAATATGAAACATGAACTTTCACATGAGTATGCAGTATTGTATGTATTTGACAGCTGTGCTGTGTTTTTGTGGTGTGCAGTGTGCTCATCCACATGTATGTCTAGCTACCGGTGAATGCTGGCAGCTGTTCTCTAACTCTGCACTGTTAGAGCACTCTTGGTTTAGTTCTGTTCAGTTCATTTTGTGAGGCTATATTATGTTAATAACAATTCATACAACCAATCAGTTGGAATCCTATTAGCGCCCATTTTTTAAATGTAAAATAAAAGTTTAACAAAATGGAAATTGTCAAGAGTTCCCACATTTACAGTGAGGTAAATAATTATTTGATCTCTTGCCGATTTTGTGATTTTTGCTAAATTTGCCCAATGACAAATAAATGAATGGTCTATAATTTTAATGGTAGGTTTAACACTGAGAGATGGAATATTAAAAAAATCCAGAAAATCACAGTAGATAAAAGTTATAAATGCATTTTCATTTGATTGAGTGAAATAAGTATTTGATCTCCTAACAAAACATGAATTAGTATTTGGTTGAGAAACCCTTGTGGGCAACCACAGAGGTCAGACATATCTTGTAGCTGGTCACCAGGTTTGCGCACATTTCAGGAGGGATTTTGGTCAACTCCTCTTTGCAGATCCTCTCCAAATCATGTTGCTTGGCAACTCAGTGCTTCAGCTCCCTCCATGGATTTTCTATGGGATCCAGAGACTGGCTAGGCCACTCCATGAACTTAATGTACTTTTTCTCCTTTGTTACCATGGCCATATCTTTAAGATAATTGTCGCGCTGGAAGACCCATCCACGACACATTTTCAGTGTCCTGGCTGAGGGCAGGAGGTTGTCACCAAGTGGAGTTGATGCCAAAGAGCTCGATTTTGGTCTCATTTGATCACATCATGTTCTCCCAAGCCTTATCTATATTATTCAGGTGTTCATTGGCAAACTTCAGACAGGCTTGTACATGTGCCTTCTTGAACAGAGGGACCTTGCGAGCGCTGCAGGATTCCAGTCTATTACGGCATGGTGTGTCAAACTGTTTTTTCATGCAACTTGTCTCCTGTCAGATGTCAGAAGTTAAAGCTAAAGCTTTTGAAGCTCTAAGTGCTTATCTGGACACATTTTATATTTGTGCTCAGTTTTATGTATAAGTGTATACGTTCTGATTAACCACACAGAGTGATGTCACTCTTTTCTGAGTTGAGATTGTAGTGCTTTACAGGAGTTAAACCTGAACTCCTGTTGGAGAACTAATCCCATGTAGAGAGAACCTTGACTCAATATCATTTAATGCTGATTGAGTTAATATTTGAAAACACTAAAAAGGTTTTGGCAAAAAACAGCATATTGATTTACTTTTGATTTACCTACAAATCTGTTTTTATTTAACAGATCCATACAGTGCATTTTTTTTTACTAATAGTGTAAACATGTTACAACAAACATATTAAAATAAACTGATATAAGAGCAGCTAAACAGGCAGGAAATTGTGTGGTCAAATGCGCATTTGACATCCAGCATCACTTGTGTCGCTGCTTCACCTGCTTGAGATTGAGATGGACAATATTCCTAATAAAAAAGTCAATCACAAATCAAAGCAAAGCATAAAGCACAAAGCATCAGGATACAGGGCACATACAGTCAAAATTTAACCATCGCTAATCTGCCAGTATAACAGTATATGCTACGGTGCCATGGATGGCCAACCAATGACACATTTTCATTCCAACAGATCATCTCAGCCAGCGATTTCACTGGCAAGGTCCTCCAAACTAATAAAAGAACTAACTAAACTACACACAAAAAGTAGGGAAATGTGTGTTTGGTAGGTTATTTCTTTGAGGTAACGATGCTTCTTGGCCACATTTGCATTTGTGGAATGGGCAGTAGAGCTGAGTATGTGGATTGCACCCATGAAAAAATTGCCAAATCTTTTCTGACAAACAGCTTTTCTTTGCTGTTGACTGTTGTTTGGTGGATTGGATGATTGAAGTCTAAAGAAACAAGACATTTTGGCAATTTAACCATTTCTATTCACTTAACAAACAGGAGCCAAACCATCACACTGCCTCCACCAAAAGATGTTACTCTATCAGTCCAGCAATCAGCATTCTTTGTGTGTTCTCCACACTTTGGCCCCCTACGATCTAAGTGCCGTAGGCATAATGTGGACTCATTGCTGAACATAAAGTCACTTGACATGTTCAGGTTCCAGTGCACGTTTTCCCAGTCATGGCAGGCCTCCTGGTCCAGCCAAGACCAGCCATATCATCCTGCAAACCTTGACTGCATCTGTAGAAGACTGTCTAGGGTTCCTTAGTGCTGACTTGATGAGGAAACGGTCTTCTTGGGACACCCATTTCGCGGCCTGTCTCTGACAATCCCCAAGTATAAGGAACTTGGCCTTCAGTTGGCAGATGGTACTCACTCCAAAGAATGTTGCAATCTGGGTTTGCAAAAAACACCAGCTTAAAGTTGCCCTATTGCATTATCTAGATCAGCCAAATGTGGCATGCTGATTGTTGAAGCAGACATCAACTGACCACTTTAGCAGGGCCCATGCCCACAGGTACACTCAAAAAGTTTTTTAGGCCACTCATGTATTTCAAGTGCATAGAAGAACTCCATCCATTTCAATTACATAGTTTAAATATAAATGAACTAACAAACTTAATGTGGAACAAGAAATAAGATTTATGTAATAGCACTAATAAACTCAAAATGACTACATTCATTTTCTCTATTGGGTTTAGGCAAACAAATTGGTTTTATTAATATTAAATGCATAAACCTGCACATTGAGTTTATTAGTACTATTACATAAATCTTATTACTTACTTCACATGCATGTTTCTTATAAATGTGGCACCATTTAAAAGGGAAATAGATTTATTGCCAAGAAGCATTGTCACAACAAAGAAATAATCGACCAAACACAAATCTCCTTGCTTTTTGTACGTAGTTTAGTTCATCCAAAAATATCAGAATATTAATACACTGACAGAAAACCCCTCAGAGTGTTATATGTAGTTTGAACGGCACTTTTTACCTGCCTCAAGATGCAACAAAGTGCGAGTGAAGACTGCTTGGCCTGGCAGCAACAAAGCTGTAACCATGAACCAGTAGTGAGTAGTGCTGAATCCCGAAAAATATCACACCGTCAAAGAGTATCCCTGAATACAAGCTGTAGTCTAAATAAAAAAATAACCTCCAGAGGTCTTTCAAACTCCAGATTGTTCAACTCCAGAAATTTGCTGTGCATGTTTCATCACCAGTGATAACTTTGTATTTGTCAAACTCATTGGCTGAATTTGAATTTCAGAAAATGACACCAACCCTGACTGTATAGCATCCAGTCACTGATCAACACAGAGGAGGTGCATCACAGCAGTATTGATGCCTCCAAAAGATCAATTATTGCCCCATGTAAGCAAACTGCTGCTCATGTTCAGTAAACATAACACAATACCGTAGCTGCATCACTGACCTTGATCTCCATCACTGCTGCATGTGCCCTTGGCTTGGCCCATTCCTGTGAATGTAAATGACAGACTATTAAAGGGAGGTTGAAGCATGCATAGCGCACTTTGCCAGCGCCACACGGCCAAATTAAAAGGACATACATTTTAATAGGCACTGGCCTCATCCGTGGCAGTTACTACTATCTGATTAATGGCTCAGCGCTCTCATTTCAATAGCCCATGAATAATTCTTCTCTGGTGCCAAAGTCATGATTAAGTGTATTCATTGAGAAGAGGAAAAAAAGGGAAAACATAGATGTGTGAGGGGAACACTCTGAGGAGATTCATGTGGAGTACCTGAGGATAGAATTTAAGTCTGTCACACAAAAACAATGGAACCTCCTTTCTGTTCAGGTGAAGCTTTCTGCATGATGACATCATGCCATGTTTCACTTTAAAAAATAATTCAAAATGTTATCAACACTGTTCCCTTTGCTCTTTAGACCAAGCAGCATCAATTCTTGTAGAGCAGTTTATCATGAAAGTATTGCAATATTTATATATTTACATTATTACGAACTGGCTGTGTAGCAACATTCCTGTAAATCCAAACTGAACATATTTCCTACAGCTGCAGCTTCACATTAAAAGTAGGAACTGTTGAAACATGGGTTGACTTTTGTATTGAAGAAGTCAGGGGAAATGTGTAGGTAAGTGAGCTTGATACAGGCCATTATCATTATCAGAAATGCATCTACAAAACAAGACAACCGTCACTTTGGACTTTTTTGGACAGCTGATTAGTTTGAAAATATCGCAGGGAGGAATGGAACAAGAAGGAGCAGTCAGTGATGGAAACAGATTATTGCCTAATTTCTTTATTCAAGCAACAATTGCTTATTTTGCTGACAGCCATAATTCTGGATTTTGTAGTATTAATCTGTGCTTGCTGTCAGGTCTACCATGAGGACACCTGCTCTACTAAAATATGTCAAAGCCATGCTGTAGTTCTTGAAATGCTTATTCTGCCCCTTCAAATGTTTTGAATTCAGCATGAAAATTAGGGATGCAAAAAGAGATGAGCAGCAAATGATTGCATTAAAGATGAAGGAAGTGAACATTAAGTTTTTTGCTTGATAAATAACTATTCATCGATTATCATAACTGTCAAAAATGTACATTGATCAATAAACCAGTATTATCATATTGTTTCAGTTTCATGACAATCAAACTGGTCATGAATGTGGGCTTTCTGCAATGTCTGTTTTCATTTCTCTGACAGACACCTTCACTTTATTAAATAGTTGTTTGTTTATTTAATAATAATAAATAATAATAATAATAATAATAATAATAATAACAACAATACTCCATTGGTCATTTGTTCACACATTAAAAACAGCTTTCTGTTCTCTTTTTAACACCTAAAACGTCTTTGGATGAGACAGAAGCATCACATCAGAAAACACTAAAATTTATTAATTTATTTATTTTGTAATTATCATCGGAGCTGTTTTGGCACCAACAGTCTATTTTCTCTCTGTGGCGAATGGCAATAAAACAGCCAGTTTATCTCCTGCTCAGCTCTGGTTTATGTTTATGTCATTAAACATGGAGGACTTGATTTGGAATGTTCTAATTTGAAAGGAAAGTGTTCACATATAATAGAAGTAGCATGTCACAGCAGTATTCAGAGAGATCATGTTAACTTGTTGCGTATTGAAACGTTTGACCCGTGCTCTGTGACTTGACTTCCTGAGAGTGTGAAAATGAGCCACTGACAGGTCATAGAGGCCTAAGTAGAGTGCACTTTATTGCCATGACATGACTTTTAGGCAATGAGGCCTTCAGAGTTTCAGCACATCTGAAGCTGTGAGCTGAAGGTGTATGACTTGTGCTCGCACGCCTTCATGTGATAAATAAACTGATAGACTTTAGAAGAGGAGATCACTGTATTTCTTGCTGCTTCTTTCCTCTTCTCCTCTCCCTTTCTCCTGGTCTTGGTTGTTTTTTTGTTTTGTTTTTTTTACTGTGTGTCAACTACTGTTGCATCAAATCAAGTTCGATTATAGAATATGTGTTGCTATTTAAATGCTAATTTTACTTCCTCTGCTGGAGAAAAGTTTTGTCTTTGGTGAGACGGCAGTAAAACAGCCAGCGTATCTCTTGCTGGGCTCCATTTTGTGTTCAGGTAGGGGGAGGTAATACCGTATGCAGATGATGACAGCAGTGGGAAAAATACAGGAGACAAAGCTGCTTCAAGATAAGCACTCCCTTCAATTAACTGTCAAAATCAATTCTCAATTGGAAACCAAAAAAGGATCTGAAACAGCCTCTTCTTCTTCTCCTTCAGTCACACACACAGACAAACACCACACTCCTATTTTAGAGTCTCAGGCTACCATGTCACCTTGTGATCATGGCCATCGCATAAAAGCCCTGTATTGTAAAGAAAGATGTGGTCGCAGCAGAGCCAATAAAAAGCTTTGCATATGTAATACCTTCATCCGCAGAGGTCTGAGTGTACAGTAAACTTCTGAAGGTGCCTATCAGCACTGTTTTATATTTGCGTGTGTTTTTTTTGTTTTTTTTTGCTGTGTTGTAGATAGGACCATATGTTTTCCTTTGCAATCAGCCTCCCTCGATAACAACATTGGAATGCAGTGATAGTCTTCTGGTCTTGCAGATATTGCAGCGTTACACCAAGGAATTGAATCTCTGAGCAGCTGGAAGGCATCTGCTGCTGAGGTGTGGTCTTGTGTGTGTGTGGCACATCACTTTGTGTTTCTTATTTGCAAATGTCTTTTGTTTTGTTGTTGTCCTCACTCTCATTTGTAAAACTTTCTGAACACATTTTTACATAAGGAGTTAAGTCGCTTTCCTAAAATCTACCAGAGCTTTGTTTGTTTGTTTTAACTTCTTTGCTGTCATTTGTCCTCAGCCCTGTCCCCTACAAGTACGTTCATATGCTACTAAGTTGCTTTGTCGAAAACTTTTTGGAGGAATCTTAATTGTTGCTTCAATTACTGTACATTCATAGGAATGTTTTGTACCATGCTGTAAACATGTTCATTTCTGCTGTGACGTTGGACATTGTAATGTGGGCACTAATAGGGATTGTGACGTTCCATAACCAGCCTCAAGTGGCCATTTAAGGAATTGCAGTTGTTGGCTCACTTCACAGCCTCACTGTCGCTAGCAAAATCTGTGTGCTCATGGACTGACAGACAGTGTCCCAGAGCACTGACAATTCTTTTAATTTTCTGATGAGCCAATAATCACAGTGACTGGTCAAGTGTGTGGATGTGTTAAAGAGTCCTATCCCAGCGGGCTTTTCTCCCAGCTTTGCAGTGTTCCTTCAGACCAGCTACAGTACACTCAAGTCTTTAAACATAGTTGGATGACACATCATGTGAACTACATAATCCAGCCTCAAGGCCACTCATATTATTTGTTGCAGTGTTGCATTATCTTCACATGTGACACAGATTTGGTCTGGATATGTTACGATATAACAATGATATAACAAAACTACTGCAGACTTGACAACTAAAATATTATCTAAATGAAGTTGCAGCGGTATCCTACTTCATTTTCATTTTGTATGGGAATCAACACAGCCACAGTTGCATGGTTTGCAAAATGATTAGCTCTGAGATAAAGTACAGTGGTCCTTCGTTTATCGCGGGGGATACGTTCTAAAAATAACCTGCAATAAATGAAATCCGCGAAAGTAAGTTTTACAATTGTTATCCATGTTTTAAGGCCGTAAAACCCCTAACCACACACTTTTATACATTTTTCTCAGACAGGCATTAACATTTTCTCACATTTCTCTCTTATTTAAACACTCTCAAAGTTCAAACTTTTGCAGATTTAACAAAAATAAGTACAATACTGTATTAGTAAATGAAACCAAAGATCAAAACCTGTTTTCAAGCCCAAACATTTTTAACAAATTTAATTTTAATGATCAGTCTATGAGGTTTGACACATAAGAAATTATTACCAGTAACTCACCCGTATTTCACAGTTCCTCTGACTGCAAACATACAGCACTTCAGAGTCACACTGCTAGTGATTGAACATTTATGTAAATCTGGCTATCCGAACACATTTTGTACAGTCCTTTAGCCAATCAGGACGCCGAACACAATGCCTGTTCATACTGTACAGTACGCTGTAAAAAAAAAACATGCAAAATTACACTAAAAAAATCCACGAAACAGTGAGTCCACGAAAAGTGAACCACGTTATAGCGAGGGACAACTGTATACCTAATTTATAGTAAATGGCCTAAACCATGCAAAAGCAGTGGCAGGAGACGGAAAGATGGTGGTTTAGGTTAAATAATAAATAACAGTAGCATGCCAGCCTAAACATACCTCAGTCTTATCTTTGACACAGAGATGAAACTATCAATTCTTACATTGGCAAACAAGAGGGTTTCCCAAAATGACAAACTGATACAAACCTCTGAGGCCTGCAAAGTTCAATCATTTAGCCACGTCGCAAAGTCAGTCATAGCTGCACAGTGTGCATATTTAGATCTTGGAAGTGCACTACAAAGCACCCACAACCGAGTCATCCTGACTGTTAACGACTCTGGCTTTTATGATAGATTTCTTCCTATTCAAATTGGGTAAACAAATGCCTGCCAGAGAGCTGAGGCGGTGTGAGCATTTTTCATCTCCTTCCATTAATGCTGTTTATATCACCATGTTCCAATCCCCAGGAGACATGAGGAAAGCATCTCAAAATGCCTTGCAATCAACGTGCACTATCTGCATAACTCAATTAGGGCTTCAGCATGACTTTGAATGTGCTTGTTGTGTTTTTCTTTCTCCCCCACTTCAATCTCCTCTTTTCGCTCTCATTTCTTCTTCTTAATATCAAGGACTTGCTGGATGACAGTCCTCTCTCCTGCTTTATTCTCAAAATAGACTGGAGCAAATAAAAACTTTGTCTTGAAGATCTTATTGCGGTTGTTCGTCTTGGTCATCAGTTTAGGGGACATGTGGACGTATGGAAATGTAAAGACATGCACACTCATGCACGCTCATTTTGCTGTTTCTGCACTTTTTCCTTATTCATGCATAGGAATGAGAAACATCTGTGCAAATGTGTCTACTGGCCTCTCTCTTTCAGATACAGCAGCTCCTGATACTGCTCACAGCTTTTGCTCTGCAGTGGACTCTGCAGATGGCTATATCAAATATACTTTAACATTATAAAGATGTCTGCAATCTGCTGCCTACTTTTATAACCACAGAGTATAGACAATAGTATATATTGATCAAGGCTCCCAGAGTAGCACACACTGATACTTTTATTAGAATCTCATCACCTCCATCAATGAGTGCTGTGCTGCTCACACGTCAGTAAAGGCTGTAATACTCTGAACATATTCTGTACAGTATCAGATGGATCAGACAGAATCCTTTGATAACACTTTCAAATATGTGAAATATAAGTATTAGAAAATGACAGAATAGACAAGATATATAGAACTAGTTGTCTCCAGTCAACTAAATTCAAAAACTGAAAACAAAATGAGTCCCCACGAGCATTTTCAGGTCACTGAAAAAACCTAAAGAAGGATAACAGCTTGATCTCTTCTCTTTAGACAAGCAAACTAAATTTTCACTTTTCACTTGACAAGCAAACTAAATTGTGCACCACAGCCAGCATCTGGTGAGGATCAGTCACATCAGATGAATCTGCAGAGCACAATTTTTATTTAATACATAATAGTGATCTGGTAACAGGGTTAAAACACAAAGCATCAGCTACTTAAAGCTCGCATATCTTTGTTATGAGGGGCCGTTCAAGACATTATTATTTCTGTCCCTCTCACACACATATATTCTCACTCTTACATACATATATTTTACCTCTTATTTACATATATTCTCACTCTTACATATATTCTCACTCTTACATACATATATTTTATCTCTTATTTACATATATTCTCACTCTTACATACATATATTCTTCTGAACTGACTATTTTCACATTTATCTACTACTTGTTGAAAAACAACAAAAGTTTTTGGTTTTGAAAATGACAGCTTAGCATGACATAACGATTAAAAAATGTTTTCAGATATAACTGTGTAATAATAATTACTTAATGAATTAATTGTAATAATATATTATTAATCAGAACCTCTGTTATTATTTGTGTGTTGCAAATTCCCCCGACCATATGAATTTGCCATAGGTGATAAACAGAGGTGTAACCATTCTTTATTGTTAAATAGCATGGTCTTGCATGTTTTCATAGAACCCTACAATAAAATGGTTGCAGTTTGGTTAGTTCAGACACAAAAAAAAAATGATTTGCTTATCAAGACCATTGTCCTTGAATGAGTTCTTCCAGATGTTCCAACTTTATTCAAACTTTATTCAAAGTGTGTAGTTCCTCACAAGCTTTCCTTTCTGAGCGTAAGGCGGTGGGCTCCTTCACGAGAACGCTCACACCAAATGCTTTTCATCATTTGTTATTCTGATCCAGAGAAGTCTTATTTACCTAACACAGTGTCTCTCTTTTCAATTTTACACTGTACTGACCAAGCAGGTCTGAATCATGACTGGTCTCTTTCTCATTAACCCTCATAAGTGAGTATGCAGCGTGCTCAGATTGATGTTATCGCTCTGATGATGAGTTTGGTCTCAGTGTAATTGCTCCAACCTTCACTAAATAACTGGGCTTGAATGATCGTGAGCATTTTACACTTGGAACATCTGTCGCAGCAGGCTGCTCTTGAAGCAGAGGGAGTTTTAATGATCAGTTATCCGCTGATCAAGGCCCGTTTATGTTTGATCCACCAAAGTGGGAGCTTGTCTAAGAGATAGCAAAGCTGATTCTGACTTATTAGGGGCCACTGTGAATACCCCAGACCATTCCAGTATCAGATGATATACTGCCAGAGATTTTCCTTGATCAAACAGAAGGATGGATTGATTATTCATGGCTGTGAAATCTCTGTATATGCATGTGCATATCTCTTTGGCAGTTCTCTGCATATGTTTAATGGAGATAAATGTTAATTTGTTTGTCTGTTGCTTTTAGGATCATTGGAAATTGAACTGTAGTATATTATTTTCTCATAGAGTGACCTGATGTTAAAGCATGATGGTAGCACCGTGTAAAATGAATTACTCTAAAGGAATCTGTAGCATCGCTAAAGAGTGCTGAGGATGAAGCTCTTGATTCTCAGCAGAAAACTCATGACGAGCGCTCTCCAGCAGCTGTAAGTGGAACGTAGTGGAAATTGATGGGGAGTGAATGAATTCCACAAGGCTAAAGAGCCAAATCATGACATTTCCATCCTAATTTTTGTCACGGTTCTGTACCTGCTCTGCAGACATATGCAGCTGTCACATGTGCTGATTGTTTTGGCTAGCAGAGACGAGGTGTAAATGCAGCCAGGTTTCAGGTCTCTGTAGATTCACCAATTTCACATTATCACATTGTCTTTTCGTCTAGATATGCTGCTCTTCTCAGCTTTACACTTTTACAGTTTAAGCTCATCGATCTGTCCGGCTCACAACTGTATAGTTTTGGTTGACTCTTGCTGTCCTCATAGCACTGTAGCTCTGTGATCTGCTCAGCAGCAAAATGACAGACGCAGGCAGAGACGAGCTGGTGAACATTGTGGAGCATGTAGCAGCTAAAGAACCAGAGATTTCCCTCAGGAGTTGGTAAACAGACCAAAAACAGAGCTGAAAGAGAGTGAAGATTGGACTTAGATGCAGCAAGCTAATATAATAGCAATGTCCATTTTATTGAATTCATTTAATATTTGTTTCAACATTTATTGAAAATCTAGTTTTACTTCTTACTTCTTAGTTATTACTTGTCGTGTTTTTTGTCAGTTAGTGACCATTGTCCTCTAACAGAAGCAATGCTTGTGGGGACATAACACCTTAAAGGTACAGTGGAAATGGATTATAATATACATAACAATGTTTTCAGTGGTATATAATCACCTTATGAAACAAGTCATTATGTTTTTATTACCTTAGATTTGGCCTTTTTATCTACATGTACTGCAGGTCGAACAACACTTTACATTTATTAGCGACTCTGTTGATGTATTTAGCAAGGCTAAAGGCTCTGTACTCAGTGCCGGTCTTAGCTATGGGCAATGTGGGTGGCCGCCCAGGGCGCATTCTCCGTGGGGGGCGCACGAACGCCCTGTCTGTACTGATTTACTTGTGCAGGATGGATCTAAATCTGAATCTGAATCCAGCTCTGTGATACTGATCCTGAGTCTGCAGAAAATTACGTTGATCCACCATGTCTCGACACTATTGCTAACGGTGGCAACAACTGCTTATTGTCTTTGATGATAGCTGGATTTGGGATGTTATGGATCCGGGATTAATGAGACTACAGACTTGTTAATCTCTGGTCAGAAATGAAGATGGGTGAATCTCGATAAACCACTAAACCATAAACCACTAACAATGATGTCAATCAAAGTGTAACCACGACAACACATCAAACTAAACTAATCGTTAATCTTAGCTTTTATTAGACCAGCTTGCTGAAGTCTAGCCTCCACAGGCTACTCGTTGTGGTGAAAAACTGTTTTGTCACATGAAGCCACTGCAGATGCTCCTTTAAAGAAATGTGTGTATGTTGAAAATCAGCAAAATTAGAGATAAAAGTTGTTAATTTCTGGTGTTTGCTTCATTGAGTAAAAAATATAATATAAATGTAAATGAACCCTGTGTGCTATGTTACACTCAAAATTCAAACAAGCAAGTATATACTGTATCTGTTTGTATCGATTCAGTTCAGTCTTATTCATGTAGCACTAAATCATAACAGAAGTTCTCACGACATTTACAGAGCAGGTATTATTTACAGAGATCAACAATTCACACCACACATAACGTCTGGTGGCAAAGTGCTGGTGAGGTTTGAAGTCACGTGTAGAACAGACCAAGACACAAAACACTGCAGCGGCCACACCTTGACAAAGACGTGCCTGGTGGGGTTTTGCCGCAGACTGACAGCGATCGGAGTCTTTATGACTTCCCTTCATACTGAATGTTTAACTACGGAGCACAATGTGATGAGAGGTCTGTTAGCAGCTGAACTTTTAACCATAGATTGTGTTTATAAATCCCCAGATGATTAGTGTGTGGGGAGATCTGTGATCTTCTGATGTGGTGAGACAGTACAGCATAGGAGAAATCCAGTTGGTTCTGACAGCTTCTGGTATTTGGTTAAACTAAAGCAACTCTCTCTCTCACAGTTGATATAAATATTGACTGTTTTCTTGACAACCACTGCATTAAGTCTTCTATCTACACAGTGTGTGAAAAATCAAACAGGGCTGTGAGTAATCAGCATTTGCTGCATGTGGTCCAGCTGGAGCAGCAATGTTTGATTTAGGTGTCAAAACACATTAAAGTGAATGACACCAAACAAGAATGCCTGGGCATTTTATTCGTATAAATGATGTGTGAAAATGCCTGGTGCATTGTAAATGATTGTGATGGTGGGGGCGAGCTGATGAGCTAATTGTGATGGAGGGGCGGGCTGATGGTTTTAGATGGGGATCTAAAAAAAAAACAAGTGTGCAGGGACTTTGGATAATAGCCACTGTATGGTGGAGCTGCGCTTGTTCGGTCCTATGTGGTCCAGACTCCCCTCACACTCATCCACACAGCCATCCTGAACATTTTGCACAATCTTTTTCAGCTACTGCCCTACCACATTTATTTATTAACCCGGCAGCAACACACAGACGACTGCAAAAAGATCTCAATACAGCCGAGCATTGCTTGTCAACATTCATTACTCTGATTGTCAAGTGACTCATCAAGCGTGCCACCAACAGGCGCAGAAAAGCTGTGTGTGTGTTTTGTCAGAGACAATTTAAAGTTTCAACATATGTTCATTTTCCAATCTGAACAATTCATCCTTACATCATGGGGTTAAAAAGAAACAAATTCTGTCACTGTAGCGCCTCTGTCTGGAGAATTCTGTCCAGAATTTAGTCTTCTCTATTTTTGAATCAGACCAGTCTGTTCTAAAAGGTTTGGACTGTTTTTTACTCAACTGAATTCAAACAAAGTTTTACTCTAAAGAAATGAACTGGAAAAATACAGTGATCAAAATACAGTGATCACAAAAGAGACTGGGTTACTGACTAGCAAAGCAGGTGACTGAAATCCACTAACCTAAATGACTTGAGTTATGTTCAAGTTTCTATTGAAAAAAAGTTTCACGTGAAAGTACAACAGTAAAAAACACAAAAGCTACTGGACATTAAACTCTCTGATCGATCGCCATGTTTACTGCAATGAAAAATCAAACTAGGATCTCACTTGACATCTGTGTAACGTACATGACTGCCACCTTGACTTTTTTAGATTTAGAGAAACTGAAATGTTTCCTGAGTTGAGGCAGCTAAGGTCATCATGATTAGCAGGAAAGGCAGATATGAGGTGATGTGTGAGGAGCACATGGTCAGGGTCACAAATCAACAAGACTCTCTCATTTCCCAAACCTTACTTGCATGTCTTTATCTATTGACCAAAGAATGGTCGTTTAAGTAAAGAGATTAATCTAAAAAGCTCCTCTGGGGACTTTAGTGAAAAAACATCAGACTTCCAGTAGTCCGCTGACCTCTATTAATGGTCACATTCAAAACACTCATCTCTAAAAAGTGCGCTCATTTTTCCAAAGCCAACATCAGTTCACTTTTAAAAGTTTGCTGAAAATTCCAGTACATTCATATAGAATGACAATATACCCATATCAGATATAGTCATTTCACTATTTACCATTTATTAAAAAATCTGTGCATCATATTTTTTTAATAATACATTTGTTGAAAAGTCAAAAAATGTATTTATTATTTATTTATTATTATTTAAATGAAGCGTGACGTCACCTGAGGAGCTGCAGCTGCTCTCAGCTGATCTGAAGATTCATGAAGCTGTTTAACATTAAAGTCTATAAACACCTGCAGACATTCAGAAACGTGTCACCTGGTTCAGGTGTGTGAGGATGACGTCACTTCATGT